>NC_056735.1:1142324058-1142619058 GCF_019279795.1 Protopterus annectens
GAGCAGCAGCAATGTCATCTTACCCCTGGATATCAAAAGCTCAGGTCAGAGACACTTCTCAAACGGACCAGCATATCAGGCCAAACTCCAAACATTCTGCAAAATCTGTATAGCTGAGAGTCTTGCGCACTGAGGGAACAAAGGCCTCCAAAATAGGGACACTTTCCAATTACTGCTCTTTAAACTTAGTACCTGGCTAAAGTAACAGGGTTTGTTTTAACATACCTTTTCTAAAGGATTGAAAGTCGGACTCAAATATATGCCATTTAGTGACGTTAATCCTCAGATAATCTAACTGATTTGCCAGAAACCCACAAACTTTATGAAGAGTAGACCAAACTTATGGGCCAACATCTGGACAGTTGATAGGTATGACACAGATGCCACTCTGCTCCCCTCCTTTTTTTTATATCACTCCGCCTGCTATCAGCTTCCACATATGGGCTTGTCCCCCCAGGCAACTGGATGATACCAAACCTCTGATTAATATTGATCTCCCCTTACCAACTTACCAACTTAGAAAGTTGATGAAGCTGGTTTGCTTTAGCATGAATTTTGTGAATGATATAAAGCCTGGAACTCAAATATCTGTCATTATTCTGAGTTCAGTCTTTAATGATTTGCCACTAACTGCCAGGAAATCACAGTTCTATAATAAATGGACTAAAAGTATGACGCAAAATTCTGTGAAAATCTGTACCATTGAGAAGTATGCACACCTAGTGCAACAACCCCCAAGACACAACTGCTGTCTGGCTAAACAGTGTGGCCAACTCCAACCATACCCTCCCCAATGGCCATTACCACAACACTGTGCATCTGCAACAGTCAACCATTACATGCAGCCCATGAACAGACACACCTTAACATTGGAACCATTCCAGTCACAAAGTGTGGGAATTGACAGCTCCACCACCATCACCAACCACCCTGAAGTTAAACCCATAAGTAACGAACTATTCAACACGGATCAACCGAAAGGCACAAGAGCAGCAATGGCAATAACATAAAAACTCCCCAATCGCTTTCAATAAGTCCATCAATCTGGTTATCACCTTTGAATCCATATTATGTCCTGCTATTTTAACTGTTATCCTAACCATCAGAACCTCTGTTTTACCCTTGCCACCAATTTCTTGCCCCCAACCCTCTGTCTGTCCATGTTCTTGGGATATGAAGATTTTTTTTTAATATATACTCTTCTCATTTATCTTCCAACTCTTTCAGTTAAAAGTACAAACAACAGGCATATTTTTCCAATTGCCATCCATGCATAAGCCAGTAGAACAATATGTCGAACAGCAACAAAAGCTACTGCATGCTCATGTACGATATACAAACTCTTCACACACCACCAAAATATTTCTTGACAGCAAAGCTTTTAATATTATTTTCTGCTTCAGTTACTTCAATTGTATATTGCAGCATACTTTCAGTTACTTCAGTTGTACATTACAGCATACTTACAATTTCACAACCAATAGTTTAATGCAATAAAGAATTAAGAGAGAGAAAATAAAGCAACATTTTATTATTGTAAACATAACTGCACTTTTAATCACTGCACTATAAAGCTACTGGTTAGTTCGATTCCTATTTTGCTTCATACTTAAAATCATTTGGGACCACCCTGCAATTCAAAGCTTTGTGAAATTCCTCTTATCAAGGTCATTCCATCTTCTCTCAACTGACAGACCAGAATGAAACGGTGAAGGATGTTGAGTCATTTCTGTAGTCAAATTATACTGTATGTAGGAATGCATTATGGACTTTGACGTAAAGAAATACTGCTCTGAGAAAAAATTGTGGGACCCGACCAAAGTGATATAATGAAAAGCGGTACATCTGCTTGTTGTCAGAGAAAAAGGTATGTTTTTTTTCTGCCAATAAAAACTATATTGTCCCTAAACTACTTTTGCAGGTGCTCTTGTTTCAGCAGCATAACCATCAAGTGAATGTACTGAAGTGCAGAAACAGGCCGGACAGCACTAATGAGTAACGTCAACCCCCACAATGGCCACAACTGCACACATGCAGCAATGAATGCCTGCCCCAAGCCCACGAACCAAGCCTCAACATCAGTGCTGCTGTGCATGGAGGAAGCAATGACACTGAGAGCCAGAATGCCAGGATACCAAGGCCTGCAGACAAGATTGAAAAGGACAACCAAGTCAAATCCAGGAAAGTATCTATTCAGCCCCACAAGCTCACCTACCAAACTCACAGGCTCCAACTGGGTAAGCCCCATTAATCCTCTCAAAACCACCTGACACCACCAATGAATGAAGACCAATACCAAAAGCTACCAGGCCTAGCAGGATACTCGAAACAAGTTTGTAAACATAACTCACTCCTTCACAGTCCAGTCCCCATGAGCCACATCACTAACAAGCAAACATGCAACTAACCAGAAACAAAACTTTTGAGGCAGTACCACAGTTAAAAGAGGTTTTTTTTTAATATTGTTTTTACGTTGTGTTGAGACAGTCTTAGGAACATGGACTTTATCTTCGGACTGTTTTTGGATATTGTTTAAGCATGCAGCTGACCCTTAAGGTTACTAACAGGCACAATCCTACAAAAGTCCCCTTGAGCCAAGAAGTAACCCATGACTAAGCATCATTATGAAGCCCCACAGCAGCCACGAAAAAAAAATTGGCTAATCAACCATCTTACCACCTTGCTTCTAAGGCCTCCCTCACCAGACAACACTACCTCAGGTCATCATGGACGTACCTTGCCTAAGCAAGTTCATGCCAAAAATGTGACTCCTACCTCAGATACACTTGACAAAACCCTCTAAACTACTCCCTATTCTTACCTCATATCCTCCAAAACATCCCCCCTCCCATTTAACCCTATCCTCCCCTTATTCTCCTAAGTCCTGCTAATCTATGTATCTAGCCCCTCTTGAAGATGTATCAGGACAAAATGGTCTGTTCCAAACCTCATTTTCACCAAATCACATTTTGCTGAATGCAGAGTACTGTAAGGCAAGTAAAATGTATATGCCCTATTCCCCACTGTAGTGTGGTCCTGGAGTTAATATATATATATATATATATATATATATATATATATATATATATATATATATATATATATATATATATATATATATATATATATATATATATATATATAGTGTGGGAGTATGTGGGGGCAAAGCCCCCCTAGTTTATTGTTAGTTTTCAGTGAAATGATATTCATAAATATAAAACCAAACTAAGTGTGGGGCTAAAGATATATACTAACTCCAGGATTGCACTACAGTGGGGAAAAGGTTATATAGGTTTTACTTGCCTTACAGTACACTGCATTCAGTGAAATGTGATTTGGTGAAATGAGTTTTCTGTGAGTTGAGCTTTCAGCAATTTGGTGATGATGAACTGAAATTCAGTGAAATGTGTTTTCAATGAATAAAAGTAGATCCAAGTAGGCATAAACCCTCAACAACATTAATATAAGTATGCACTCAACCGCAAAAACAACAATAATATAAATAGGTATGCAACCGGAACAACAACAATGTAACTAGGCACACAACAACAGCAACAAAACAATAATATGAGTAGGCATGCAACCACATCAACAAGAATGTAAGTAGACATGCAACCACAACAACAATAACATAAGTAGGTAGACAACTGCAAAATCAACAGTAATATAAGTAGGTATGCATCCTCAACAACATTAATATAAGTAGGCATGCAAAGAGAAAAACAATGGTAATATAAGTAGGCATGCAACCTCAACAACAATGCTATGAGTAGGCACGCAACTGTAACAACAATAATATAAGTAGGCATGCAACTGTAAAAAGAACAATAATATAAGTAGGTATGCAACCTCAACAACATTAATATAAGTAGGAATGCAAACAGAAAAACAACAGTAATATAAGTAGGCATGCAACCTCAACAACAATGCTATGAGTAGGCACGCAACTGTAACAACAATAATATAAGTAGGCAAGCAACTGCAAAAACATTAATATAAGTAGGCATGCAAGCTCAACAAGATTAATATTTGTAGGCACACAACTGCAACAACAATAATATAAGTAGGCATTCAACCTCAAAAACAATAATATAAATAAGCATGCAACTGGAACAACAACAATGTAAGTAGCCATGCAACAGCAAAAACAAAACAATAAAATAAGTAGGCATGCAACCACCACAACAAAAATATAAGTAAGCATACATCTGCAACGAGGATAATATAAGTAGGCACATTACCACAAAACCATCAATAATAGAAGTGTAACCTCAACAACATTAATATAAGTAGTCATGCAACCTCAACAATAATAATATAAGTAGGCATGCAATGGCAACAACAATAAAAAAACTAGGCACACAACTGCAACAACCAGTAAAATAGGCATGAAACCACAACAACAATAATAAAGTAGGCACACAACCACCAAAACAATACTATAAGTAGGCATGTAGCCACAAAAAACATAAGTAAGCATGCAACTGCAACAATAGTATAAGTAGGTACACAACCACAAAAACAACAATAATATAAATAGGCATGCAACCTCAATAGCATTAATGTAAGTAGGCATGCAACCACAAAAACAGTAAGATGGCATGTAGCCTCAACAGTAATGTAAGTAGACACGCAACCACAATAAAAAGAATATGAGTAGGCACACAACTGCAAAAACAACAATAATATAAGTAGGAATGCAACCACAACAGCAATAATATAAGTAGGCAAGCAACCACAAAAACAATAATGTAAGTAGCCATGCAGCTTCAACAAGAATAATAATATAATTAGCCATGCAACCGGAACAAATGAATAATATAAGTAGGCATGCAACTCCAGCAAGAACAGTAATATAAGTAGGCATGAAACATTAACAATACCAATATAAGTACAGTATCAATGCACGTTGGCATGCACACAGCCACAACAACAATAATATAAGTTGGCATGTGGCCGCAAAAAAAATAATATAAGTAGGCATGGAACCACAACAACAATAATGAAAATAGGCATGCCGATTTCAACAACAATAATATAGGTAAGCATGCAACTGCAAAAACAGCAGTAATATAAATAGGCATGCAACCTTAATAAGACCAATATAAGTACGCACCCAACTGCAACAACAAAACAATAATATAAGTGCGCACACAACCACAACAACAAGAATATAAGTAGGCATGCAGCCGTAAGAACACTGTTATAATTAGGCATGCAACCACAAAAACAACAATATAAGTAGGCATGCAACCTCATTAACATTAATATTAGTTGATATGCAAACACTAAAACAACAATAATAATAAGTAGGTATGCAACCTCAACATCAATAGTATAAGCAGGCATGCAAGGGAAACAACAGTAATATAAGGAGAGAAGCAACCACAAAAACTGCAATAAGTAGACATGCAACTTCAACAAAATTAATATAAGTAGGCATGCAAATGCTAAAACAATAATATAAGTAGTCATGCAAACTCAAGAATAATAATATAATTAGGCAAGCAACCAGAACAACCATAATATAAGTAGGCACGCAACCACAAAAATAACAATAATATAAATAGGCATGCAACCTCAGCAACGTTACTATAAGTAGACATGCAACTGCAAAAACAATAATATAAATAGTCATACAACCTCAACAACAGTAATATAAATAGCAATTCAACTGGAATGACAACAATGTAACTAGGCATGTAACAACAAAACAATAAAATAAGTAGGCACACAACCACCACAACAACAAGAATAGAAATAATCACTTAACTGTAATAACAATAATATAAGTAGGTATACAACTACAAAAACAATATAAGTAAGCATGCAACCTCAACAACATTACTATAAGCAGACATGCAACTGCAAAAACAATACTATAAGTAGTCATGCAACCTCAACAACAGTAATGTAAGTAGACATGCAACCACAACTAAAATAATATGAGTAGGCATGCAACTGCAGAAACAACAAGAATATAATTAGGCATGCAGCCACAGCAATAATAATATAAGCAACCACACAACTGCAAAAACAATATAAATGGAACCTCAACAACATTAATATAAGTAGGCATGCAACCACAAAAGCAATAATATAAGTAGGCATGTAACCTCAACAACAATGTAGGTAGGCACACAATCACATCTCAATAATATAAGTAAGTACTCAACAGCAAAAACAGCAGTACTATAAGTAGTCATGCAAGTGCAACAACAATAATATAAGTAGGCAAGCAACCACAAAGACAACAGTAATATAAGTAGGCATGCAACCTCAACAATTTTAATATAAGTAGGCATGCAAATGCTAAAACAGCAATAATATAAGTTGTCATGCAACGTTAAAAACCACAAATTCACCAGTAGGACTAGTAGACACAAGTTTATTTTCCAGGTTAAGCGCTTTCATCAAAGTAAAATTGACTTCCTCAGAACAATATACAAACAGTCATGTGGATTTAAATATATTACACTGTCAAAGGATAGGTGAGAAATCCCGCCAGTCAAACAAAAGATCTCTTGAATAAAGTAATACCTTAAAGGCATACACTATAAACACTAAAAATACAATAAAATACATTTCTGTGAAGAAATTGTATAAAATTAAACCCTTTTCACTCTCTTTTAAAGTAGGCAAAATAGATACAAAATCATTTAATCCTGGACACAGATTAGCTGCCAAACAAAGCTGCCACATCAGTTCTCTCTTGTTTAAAGTGTTTTTCCAGTTGCCACCCCTGGGGTTTATTTCAATGGTATCTAATATCCCAAATGTAAATCCAGAGAAATGAACACATATTTTACTGTGCCTAAATAAGGCATTGGTTTCTTTGGAATTCTTAATGTCATATAAGTGTTCATATATCCTGGACCTGAGACCCCTCTCCGTTTCCCCAACATAAAACCCCGGGCAGGAGTTACAGTTTGCCAGATAAACTATTTTGCTAGTCTGACAGTTACCTTTTTTGAAAAACACTGTGTCCTGGTTGATATTATCAAGTTGCAAACTAGCAGCCGAAAATATATATCTACACTGTGTACAACAACCACAGGCTTTGGTGAATTCATTCATTTTTACACAACTATTATTCATGTTACCCTCCAAGGTAAGTTTCAGGTTGTGGCCCACTTTAGTACAAAAAATAGGCTGTTTACCCACTGCTTGTAAAATATTAGGGTCACCCCTAAAAATGTTCCAGTTCTTACAAAGTATATTTCTGATGTCATTATAATGTGCACTATATTGCACCACACATGCCTGGGAGAAGTTATGAGTAGAACTCTCTGTTGTTTCAGAATTTTTGGTTTTAGAAAGACCTCTACCTAGTAGAGGTTCATATTTAGGACCCCACTCTCTCAAAATCTCTTGTAAAATACCCTCTACAAATTCTAGTGGATAATCTCTCTCCAGAAACATGTTCCTCAGGTCACTGAATTCCTTAATGACCTCCTCAAGATGGGAAGTCATTCTAGAAATTCTGATTGCCTATCCCTTGACAAAACTTTTTTTTCTGGTATAGTGGGTGGTGACTTTGGAAATGGAGGTAGGAATTACAAAAAGTTTTCTTTCTATACACCTTGGATCTAAAACAACACACATCTTTGATGATGGTGGTATCAAGATAGTGAATTTCTTTCTCATTACACTCATAGGTAAATTTCAAATAATGGGTAGTACCATTTAGGTATTCAACAAAACCAGCAATGCTTTCCTTGGTACCCTTCCATAAAATAAAAATATCGTCCAGGTACCTGCTGTAAAACAAGATATCCAAATGAAACCTACTTTCAAAAATAAACTCTTTCTCCCACCCTAATAAAACAAGGTTTGCATAAACGGGGGCACAAGCTGCCCCCATACTAACTCCTTTGGTTTGTTGGAAATATTGCCCTTCAAAAAAATATATAGTTGTTATCTAAAATCAAGGCCATAATTTCACAAATGAGCTGTAGACTCTCCAGAGATAAACTAGAATGATCAAACAGCATTTTTTTCAAAATAATCCAAACCTTCCTCTCTAGGAATACAGGAGAATAAATCTTGTACATCTATTGTCAAAAAAATCAGATCAGGATTCCATAAATCTTGCTTAATCTGTCCCAAAAAGTCCCAAGAATCTTTCACAAGATGTGGCATACTCTCAACTACATGCTTAACCATCTGATCCACAAAGACTGCCAGATTGTGTGTTTTAGACCCCCCTGCTGCCACAATAGGCATTAATGGAGGTGACAAAACATATTTGTGGATCTTAGGGATGCCAAATATACTTGGTACCTTGGGAAAATTATTTAATTGAAAAGAGTAAACTTCCTGACTGATCTTTTGTTCTAGTAAATATTCTTCCAAAAACCCATCAATACAGTACAATTCCTGCCCAGTAGGAAATATTAATCTGATTCTTGGATACCTGCAAATAGCTTTCCTCCTGAAACAAAATACCTTGAATAAGATTTTTATAGTCTTCACTGTTGAAAATTACGACCACCCCTCCCTTGTCTGGGATTATTATGCGGATACTTCTGTCATCTTTTAAAGAAAAAAGTAGTTCTTTCTCTTTAGAACTCAAATTAAAATAGAACTTCTTGTTATTAGCCCAAAGTTGTCATGCAATGTTAACAACAATAATATAAGTAGGCAAGCAACCGCAACAACAATAATATAAATAGGCACTCAACCACAAAAACAAGAATAATATAAATAGGCATGTAACCTCAACAACATTAATGTAAGTAGGCACGCAACTGGAAAAACAACAGTGATAGAAATAAGCATGTGACCGGAACAACAGCAGTGTAACTAGGCAAGCAACAACAAAATAATAAAATAGGTAGGCATGCAACCACAACAACAAGACTATAAATAGGCACACAAACACAACAACAATAATATAAATAGGTACACAGCCACAAAAACAACAAGAATATAAGTAAGCATGCAGCCTCAACAACAATAATATAAGTAGCCACACAACCACAAAAGCAACAATAATATAAGTGCAACCTCAACATTAATATAAATAGACATGCAACTACAAAAACAATAGTATAAGCTATGTATCCTCAACAACAAGAACAGTATAAGTAGGCAACCAACTGCAGCAACAATAATATAACTAGGTATGCAACTGCAAAAACAACAATAATATAAGTAGGCCTGCAAACTCAGCAACAAAAATATAACTCAACCACAATACAAAAATAATATATGCAGGCATGCAACCACAACAAATACTATAGTATAACTAGGCACACAGCTGCAACAACAAAACAGTAATATAAGTAGGCTCATAACTGAAACAACAATAAAATAACTAGGCATGCAACTGCAACTACCAGTAAGATATAAGTAGGAATGCAACAGAAAAAAACAACAATAATATAAGTAGGCAAACAAATGACAAAAACAATAATATAAGTAGGCACACAACTTCAACAAGAATAATATCATTAGGCATGCAACACAACAACAATAATATAAGTAGGCATGCAAGCGGAAAAAAATCAATAATATAAGTACACATGCAACTGCAGCAACAATATTATATGATGGCACGCAACCTCAACAAAAAACAATATAACTAGGTACACAGATGAAACAACATCAATGCAAGTAGGCATGCAACAGCAACAACAAAATAATAAAATAAGTAGGCATGCAACCACAACAACAAGAATAAAAGTAAGCATGCATACTCAACAACAATAATATACTTAGGCACACAACTGCAAAAACAGCAATAGTATAAGTGCAGCCTCAACAACAATAATATAAGTAGGCATGCAACCTCAACAAATGTAATATAAGTAGGCATGCAACTGTAACAACAATAATGAAAATAGGCATGTAACCTTGACAACTATAATATAGGTAAGCATGCAACTGCAAAAACAGCAGTAATATAAATAGGCACGCAACCTGAACAAGAGCAATATAAGTAGGCACACAACTGCAACAACAAAATAATAATATATGTACGCATGCAGTCACAACAACAAGAATATAAGTAGGCATGCAGCCACAAGAACACTGTTATAAGTAGGCATGCAACCGCAAAAACAATAATAATATAACTAGGCACTCAACTGCTACAGCAACAATAATATACGTAGGCATTCAAAAACAATACTATAACTAGGCACACAGCTGAAACAACAAAACAATAATATAAGTAGGCCCACAACTGCAACAACAATAAAATAACCAGGCATGCAACTGCAACAGTCAGTACAATATAAGAAGGAATGTAACTGCAACAACAATAATATAATTAGACAAGCAACCACAAAAACAATAGTATAAGTAGGCACACAACTTCAACAACAGTTGGAATACAATTAGGCATACAACCGCAACAACAATAATATAAGTAGGCACATAAGTGGAACAAAATGAATAATATAAGTAGGCATGCAACTGCATCAACAATAATAATATATGTAGGCATACAACCTCAATAAAAACAATATAAGTAAGCACACATATGGAACAACATCAATGCAAGTAGGCATGCAGCTACAACAACAAAACAAGTAAGCACGCAGTCGCAACAATGACAATAATATAAGTAAGCAATCACAATAACAATAATGTAAATAGGCACATAACCTCAACAACAATAATATCATGCAACTGCAACAACTATAAGTAAGCATGCAACTGCTAAAACAACAGTAATATAAAAAGACATGCAACCCAAAAAACAATATAAGTAGGCACGCAACTGCAAGCGCAAAACAATAATATAAGTAGACTCACAACCACAACAATAAAATAGGCATGCAACTGCCAGAAACAGTGCAATATAAGTATGAAAGCAATCAAAACAACAATAATATAAGTAGTTACGCAAACCTCAAAAACAATAATATAAGTAGGCACGCAAATTCAACAGCAATAATATAATTAGACAGGCAAGCACAACAATAATATAAGTAGGCACACAAGTGGAACAAAATCAATAATATAAGTACGCATGCAACAGCAGCAACAACAGTAATATATGTAGGCATGCAGCCTCAACAAAAAATGATATAACTAGGCACAGAGGAGAAACATCAGTGCAAGTAGACATGCAACCACAATAACAATAAAAATAAGTAAGCAAGCACCTGAAACAACAATAATATAAGTAGGCATGCAACCTCAAGAACAGCAATGTAAATAGGCATGTAAAATCAATAACAATAATATCAGTAGGCATGCAGCTGCAACAGTAATTATATAAGTAAGCATGCAACAGCAAAAACAACAGTAATATAAATAGGCACACAACCCGAACAACAATATAAGTAGGCATGCAGCTGCAACAACAATAATATAAGTAGGCACGCAACCACAAAAACAATACTGTAAGTATCCATTCAACCACAAAAACATTAATATCAGTAAAAATGCAAATGCTGAAACAATAAGAATATAAGTAGGCATGCACCCACAAAAACAATAATATAAGTAGGCATGCAACCTCAACAACAGCAATGTAAGTAGGCATGCAACCACAACAATAATATAAATAGGTATGCAACCGCAAAAACAATAATATAAGTAGAGGTGCAACCTCAACAACAATAATATAAATAGGCATGCAAGCAAAACAGCAATAATATAGTTAGGCAAGCAACCACAAAAACAACAATAACATAAGTAGGCATGAAACCTCAACAACAATAATATAAGTAGGCACACAAGCAAAACAGCAATAATATAGTTATACATTAATGTAAGTAGGTGCACAACCAGAAAAACAACAGTAATAGAAATAGACATGCAATGAACAACAACAGTAATAGAAATAGGGATGCAACAGGAAAAACAACAATGTAACTAGGCACACAACAACAACAACAAAACATAAAATAAGTAGGCATGCAACCACAACAACAAGAATATAAATAGGCACACAACTGCAACAACAATAATGTAAATAAGTACACAACCGCAAAAACAATAATATAAGTAGGCATACAACCTCAACACTAAAATAAGTAGGCATGCAAATGCAAAAACAATAATATAGGTAGTCATGCAACCTGAACAACAAAATGCAAGTAGGCATGCCCCAACAACAACAAAAAAAAATGAGTAGGCATGCACTTGCAGAAACGATGAGAATATAAGTAGGCATGCAGCCTCAACAACAATAATATTAGTAGCCACACAACTGCAAAAACAAGAATAATACAAGTGCAACCTTAACACCATTAATATAATTAGGCATGCAACTGCAAAAGCAATAATATAAGTAGGTATGCAACCTCAACAACAATATAAGTAGGCACGCAACTGCAGCAACAATAATGTAAGTAGGTACGCAACCACAAAAACAGCAATAATATGTGCAACCTCAACAGCAATAATATAAGTAGGTACGCAACTGCAACAGCAACAATAATATACATAGGAAAGCAACCACAACAAAAACAATAATATAACTAGGCATACAGTTGCAAAGACAAATTAATAATATAAGTAGGTTCCAACCGTAATAATAAAAAAAAAAAGAGGCACCCAATTGCAAGAACCAATGCAATATAAGTAGGAATGGAACCAAAACAACAACAATAATATAAGTAGGCAAGCAAACCGCAAAAACAATAATATAAGTAGGCACGCAACTTCAACAACAATAATAATGTAATCAGGCACGCAAGCACAACAACAATAATATAAGTAGGCATGCAAGTGGAACTAAATCAGTAATATACGTACGCATGCAACCGCAGCAACAACAATAATATATGTAGGCATGCAACCTCAACAAAATAATATTACTAGACACAGAGATGGAACAACATCAGTGCAAGTAGGTATGCAACCACAATAACAATAGAATAAGTAAGCATGCAGCTTCAACAACAATAATATAATGAGGCACACAACAGGAAAAATAGCAATAATATTAGTGTGACCTCAACAACATTAATACAAGTAGGCATGCAACCTCAAATAAAATAATATAAGTAGACAAGCAACTGCAGTAACAATAATATAAGTAAGCACGCAAGAATGAAAACAACAATAATATAAGTATGCGTGCAACCTCAACACCAATAATATAAGTAGGCACACAATCACAACAGCAACAATAATAAACGTAGGCAGGCAACCACAACAAAAATAATAATATAACTAGGGACACAGCTGAAGCAACAAAACAATAATATAAGTAGGCCCACAAATGCCACAACAATAAAATAACCAGGTGTGCAACTGCAACAATCAGTACAATATAAGTAGGAATGGAACTGCAACAACAATAATATAAGTAGACAAGCAACCACAAAAACAATAGTATAAGTAGGCACACAACTTCAACAACAATTGGAATACAATTAGGCATACAACTGCAACAACAATAATATAAGTAGGCACGTAAGTGAAACAAAATGAATAATATAAGTAGGCCTGCAAATGCAGCAACAATAATATATGTAGGCATACAACCTCAACAAAAACAATATAAGTAGGCACACATATGGAACAACATCAATGCAAGTAGGCATGCAGCCACAACAACAAAATAAGTAAGCATGCAGTCACAACAACAATAATATAAGTAGGCAATCGCAACAACAATAATGTAAATAGGCACAATACCTCAAGAACAATAATATCAGTAGGCATGCAACTGCAACAACTACAAGTAAACATGCAACTGCAAAAACAACAGTAATATAAATAGACAAGCAACCCAAACAGCAATATAAGTAGACACACAACTGCAACCTCAAAACAATAATATAAGTAGGCTCGCAAACACAATAATAAAATAACTAGGCACACAACTGCAAGAAACAGTACAATATAAGTAGCAGTGCAACCAAAACAACAATAATATAAGTAGGCAAGCAAACCGCAAAAGCAATAATATAAGTAGGCATGCAACTTCAACAACAATAATAATGTAATTAGGCATGCAAGCACAACAACAACAACAATAATGTAAGTAGGCACACAAGCAGAACAAAATCAATAATATAAGTAAGCACACAACTGCAGCAACAGCAATAATATATGCAGTCATGCAACCTCAACAAAAACAATATAACTAGGCACAGAGATGGAACAACATTAGTGCAAGTAGGCATGCAACCACAATAACAATAGAATAAGTAAGCATGCGCCCAAAACAACAATAATATAAGTAGGCATGCAACCTCAACTATAACAATGTAAATAGGCATGTAACTTCAACAGTAATAATATAAGTAGGCACACAACCACAAAAACAATACTGTAAGTAACCATCCAACCACAAGAATATTGATATCAGTAAACATGCAAATGCCGAAACAATAATAATGTAATTAGGCATGCAAACTCAACAATAAAAATATAAGTAGGCACACAACCACAAAAAAACAACAATAATATAAGTAGGCATGCAACTGGAATAACAACAGTGTAACTAGACTTGCAACAACAAGAACAAAACAGTAAAATAAGTAGGAACACAACCAGAGCAACCACAAAAATATAAGTATGCACACAACAGAAATAATAACAATAATGTTAGTGCAACCTCAACAACATTAATACAATTAGGCATGCAACTTCAAATACAATAGTATAAGTAGGCATGCAACCTCAACAACAGTAATATAAGTAGGCACGCAACTGCAACAACAATAATATAAGTAAGCAAGCAACCATGAAAACAACAATAATATAAGTATGCATGCAACCTCAACATCAATAATATAAGTAGGCACACAGCCGCAACAGCAACGATAATAAATGTAGGCAGGCAACCACAACAAAAACAATAATATAACTAGGTACACAGCTGCAACAACAAAACAATAATATAAGTAGACCCACAACTGCAACAACAATAAAATAACCAGGCATGCAACTGCAACAGTCAGTACAATATAAGTAGGAATGTAACTGCAACAACAACAACAAAAATATAAGTAGGCAAGCAACCACAAAAACACAAATATAAGTAGGTATGCAACCTCAAGAATATAATATAAGTAGGCATGTAAATGCTAAAACCAATAATATAAGTAGTCACAGAACCACAAAATGAACAATAATATAGGTAGGCATGCTGCCTCAACATTAATATAAGTAGTTATGCAAGCATAAAAACAATAATATAAATAGGCATGCAACCTCAACAACAATAATGTAAGTAAGCATACAACCCCAACAAAAATAATATGAGTTGGCATGCAACTGCAACAATAAAGCATTAATATAAGTAGGCACACAACCAGAACAACATGAATATAAGTAGGCATTTAGCCGCAACAATAATATAAGTAGGCATGCAACTGCAAAAACAATAATTTAAGTAGGCATGCAACCTCAAGAACATTGACATAAGTAGGCACACAAACACTAAAACAACACTAATATAAGTAGGCATGCAACCTTAACAACAATAATATAAGTAGGCATGCAACCGCAACAAGAATAATATAAGTAGGCACCAACCACAAAAACAATAATATAAACAGGCATGTAACCTCAAAAACATTAATATAATTATTCACACAACTGGAAAACCACAATAATATAAATAGATATGCAACCAGAACAGTAGCAATGTAGCTAGGCATGCAACAGAAACAACAAAACATTAAAATCATTTAAGTAGACATGCAACCTCAAGAACATTAATATAAGTAAGCATACAAACACTAAAACAACAATAATGTAAACAGGCATGCAACCACAACAACAACAACAATATACATATACATGCAACTGCAACACGAATATTATAAGTAGGTACACAACTGCAAAAACAATAATAATATAAGCAGGCATGCAACCTCAACAATGATAATATAAGTAGACATGCAACCGCAACAGCAATAATAATATAAGTAGATACACTACAACAACAAAAACAATAATATAACTAGGCACACAGCAGTGACAACAAAACAATAATGTCATTAGGCTTGCAACTGCAACAATAACATAACCAGGCATGCAACTGTAACAACCACTACAATAGAAGTAGGAATGGAACCACAACAACAATAATATAAATAGGCAAGCAACCACAAAAACAATAATATTAGTAGGCACACAGCTTCAACAATAATAATATAATTTAGCATGCAACCACAACAACAGTAATAAAAGTAGGCATGCAGGTGGAACAAAATCAATAATATAAGTAGGCAAGCAACCACAGCAACAGTAATAATATATGTAGGCATGCAACCTTAACAAAAATCAATATAAGTAGGCTTACAGAGGGAACAACATCAATGCCAGTAGGCATGCAACTGCAAGAACAATAAAATAAGTAAGCATGTAGCCGCAACAACAATAATATAAGTAGGCATGCAACTGCAATAACATGAATAATGTAAGTAGGCATGCAACCACAACTACAATAATGTAATTAGGCACATAACTTCAACAACAATAATATCAGTAGGCAAGCAACCACAACAAAAATAATACAAGTAAGCAAGTGACTACAAAACCAACAGCAATATAAATAGGCATGCAACACAAACAAAAATATAAATTGGCATGCGACTGCAACAACAAAGCAATAGTATAAGTAGTCACAGAACCACAACAACAGGAATATAAGGCATGCAGCCTCAACAACAATAATATAACTAGGCACTCAACTGTAAAACCAACAATAATATACATAGGCACACAACTGCAATAAATGCAATAATATAACTAGGCACACAGCTGCAACAATAAAACAATAATATAAGAAGGCTCACCATTGCAACAACAGTAAAATAACCAGGCACTCAACTGTAACAACAAGTACAATATAAGTAGGAATGCAACTGAAATAAAAAAGATAGGCAAGCAAACTGCAAAAACAATAAGTAGGCATGCAACTTCAACAATAACATAATTAAGTATGCAAATGCAGTAACAACAATAATATAATTAGGTATGCTAGCAGAACAAAATCAATCATATAAGTAAGCACGCAACTGCAGCAACAGCAACAATATCAGTAGGCATGCAAGTGCAACAACAATAATATAAGTAAGCACACAGCTGCAAAAACAGCAATAATATAAATAGGCATGCAATATGAACAGCAATATAAGTAGGCATGCAGCTGCAACAACAAAATGATAAGATAAGTAGGCATGCAACCACTACAAAAAGTGTATAAGTAGGCACACAGCTGCAGCAACAATAATATAATTAAGCATGCAACTGGAAAAACAATACTATAAGTAGGCATGCAACCTCAACAACATTAATATCAGTAGACATGCAAACACTAAAACAACAATAATGTAAGTAGACGTGCAATCTAAAAAACAATATAAGTAGGCACACAACTGCAAAAACGTTAATATAAATAGGCACTCAGCTAGAACAACAACAATTAAACTAAGCACGCAACAACAATAACAAAACAATAAAATATGTAGGCATGCAACCACAACAAGAACAAGAATATAAGTAGGCACACAACTGCAAATAACCGCAATAAGTTAGAGTCCTCAGCCGCTGGTGAAATACTACTACTCTTATCATTTTGTCACTTACCGGTGAGGTGGGTGTTGAGTCCCACCAGGGCTCTCACTTCTGGCTCCAAGTGCCCAGGTGTCCGGGTGCAACTTGCTCCGGGGACAGTGTCAGGTGGGGAGTTTGACTTGGGAGGTATACCTGTCAAAGAGTAATGCAGGTGTCCTAAGGCAAGCTAATGGAGAACAGGAACCTCCTGTGGAGCAGAAGGGCAAAAGCTCACTTGATCTTGATTTTCAGTATGAATACAGATGGTGAAAGTAGGGTCTCACGATCCTTCTGGCTTTTGGGGTTTTAAGCAGGAGGTGTCAGAAAAATTGCCTCAGGGATAACTGGCTTGTGACAGCCAAGAATTCATAGTGACTTTGCTTTTTCATCCTTCAATATTGGCTCTTCTTATCACTGTGAAGCAGAATTCATCAAGCATAGGATTGTTCACTCACTAATAGAGAACATGAGTTGGGATTAGACCGTTAGGAGACAGGTCAGTTTTATCTTACTAATGATGTCCGGCAGCATCAACAATAATATAGGTAGGCACGCAACCCCGAAAAGAATAAGTAGGCATGCAACCTCAGTATAAGTCAGCATACAACCTCAGCAACAATAATATAAGCAATCATGCAGCTGCAACAACAATAATATAAGTAGGCACACAACCACAAAAACTACAATAATATAAGTAGACATGCAACCTCAACAACATTAGTATACATAGGAATGCAACTGCAAAAACAGCACTATAAATAGGCAAGCAACCAGAACAAAAACAGTGTAACTAGGCATGCAACAGCAACAACAAAACTATAAAATAAGTAGGCATGCAACAACAACAAGAATATAAGTAGGCACGCAAATGCAACAACAATAATATAAGTAGGTACACAGCTGCAAAAATAACAATGATATAAGTAGGCATGCAAGCTCAACATTAATGAAAGTAGGTATGCAACCGCAAAATAATATAAGTAGGCATGCAACCTCAGCAACAATAAAAATAGTACGAGTAGAGATGCAACTACAAAAACAATACTATAAGTAGGCATGCAGCCTCAACAACAATAATACAAGTAGGCATGCAATCACAACAGCAACAATAATATAAGTAGGCATGCAACCACAACAAAGACAATAATACAACTAGGCATGCAGCTGCAATAATAAAACAATAATATAAAAGGGCTCACAAGCACAACAACAATAAAATAAGTAGGCACACAACTGCAACACCCAGTACTGTGTAAGTAGGAATACAACCGCAACCACAATAATAGCTACTGCAAAAACTACAATAATATATGTAGAAACGCAAACTCAACAACAATATAATTAGGCATGGAACCTCAAAAACAACTAGAGTAATATAACTAGGCACTCAACCGCAAGAACTACAATAATATAAATAGGCATGAAGTGGCAACAACATTTATATAAGTAGCCACACAACCTCAAGAACAATAATATAAGTAGGAACACAACTGCAGAAACAACAATAATACTAATGGGCAAGCAAGCAGAAAACAATATAAGTAGGCATGCAACCGCAATAACAACAAGAATATAAGTAGGCATGCAACAGTAACAATAAGAATATAAGTAGGCATGCAACTGAAACAGCATTAATATAAGTAGGCATGCAGCTGAAAAAAGACAATCATATAAGGAGTCATGCAACTTCAACAACAATAAAATAATTGAGCATGCAGGCAAACCAACAATAATATAAGTAAGCACGGAACTTCAACAACAGTAATTTAAGTAGGCATGCAATTGCAACAACAATAATATAAGTAGGCATGCAGCCTCAACAAGAATGATACAAGTAGACATGCAACAGCAACAATAATATAAGTAGGCATGCCACTGCAAGAAAAACAATAGTATAACTAGGCACGCTGCCACAACAAGAAAACAATAATATAAGTAGGCACACAACTGCAACAGCAATAAAATAAGTAGGTATGCAACTGCAACAACAAGATGAATATAAGTAAGAATGTAACTGCAAACAACAATAATATATGTAGGCACACAACCGCAAAAACTACAGTAGTATAAGTAGACACATAACCTCAACAGCAACAACATAATTAGGCACTCAACCTCAAACACAAGAATAACATAACTAGGCATGCAATTCCAAGAACACAGATAATATAAGTAGGCACCCAACGGCAAGACTAATAATATAAGTAGGCATGCAACCACAAGAACAACAATAATACAAGTAGGCACAGAATAGTAACAACCACAATAATATAAGTAGGCACGCAACTGCAACAGCATTAATACAAGTAGGCATGCAACCACAGCAACAATAATAGTCATGCAAACTCATCAACAGTAAAGTAAGTAGGCATGCAACAGCAACAATAGGCAGGGAACTGCAACAATAGAAATAAAATAAGTAGACATGCAACTGCAACAACAAAACTATAAAAAAGCACACAGCCACAATAACAACAATAATATAAGAAGGCATGCAAAAGTAACAACAATAAGTAGGCACACAACTGCAACAAGAACAATAATGTAAATAGGCATGCAACTGCAACAAGAACAATAATGTAAATAGGTACGCAAGTGGAAAAAAATAATAATATAACTTGGCATGCAACCTCAGCAACAACAGTAATATAAGTAGGCAGGCAAACTCAACAAAAAACAATATAAACAGGCACACAGATGCAACAACAGCAATACAAGTAGGCATGAAACCACAACAACCATAAAATAAGTAGGCACACAGCTGCAACAATAATATAAATAGGTATGCAACTGCAACAACAGCAATAATATAAGTTGTCATGCAACTGCAACAACAATAATATAAGTAGGCACACAACCTCAACAAGAATAATGCATGTTGGCATGCAACTGTAACAACAATAAAGTAAGTAGGCACGCAACCTCAACAAGAATAATATATGTTGCCACGCAACTTCACAACAATAATGTAAGTTGACAGTCAACTCAAAAACAGTAATATAAATAAGCATGCAATTGGAACAGGAACAGTGTAACTAGACACACAACTGCAACAACAAAACAGTAAAATAAGTAGGCATGCAACAACAACAACAAGATTATAAATAAGCATTCATCCGAAACAACAATAATATAAGTAGGCACACAACCGCAACAACAATAATAGAAGTAGGCACACAACTGCAAAAATAATAATATAAATAGTCGTGAAACGTCAACAACAATAATATAAGTAGGTTCACAACTGCAACAATAAAACAATAGGGGACCAAGGATAATGAGATCATGCCACCTGGCTACAATATACACAGAGTCGACCTACTAAACAAAAAGGGCGGTGGTATTGCTGTGCTCTACAAAAGCACACTAAATGTCACTATCAACCCCATTCAGCCACCCCAGATCTCCAATGCCGAAATACTAGCACTAAAAATAGAACTAAATAGGGAAAAAAAAATTAATCTAATAGTAACCTATATCCCCCCTGGGAAAAACACTGAAACAATTGAGAATCTTCTAAGCTGGCTATCAAACAATTTCCCTCAGGAAACAATTATCCTAGGAGATGTAAACCTAGACTGGAACCTCTGTTCCTCCAAGTTAAATTCCACAGCAATAAATCTCCATGGATTCCAACAGACAATAACTTCCTCTACCAGATTAGGTAACAGCAAACAAAAAGAGCATCCTAGACTGGATCCTTATAAACAGTCAAAATCTTAACTATATATCAGGGACCCTACCAAATGACCTTAGCAATCACCTCATCACCTACCTAAGGAAAAACAAGATAACATACTCGAATCAGCCCATGTATAGGTCGGTTAGAAACAGGCAACACTTTGACCTCACAAAATTCCAGACAGAACTTAAATCCTACAACTGGGCACCCCTCAAGTTTCTCCCATTAGAGGAGGCTGTATTAAATTTTAATACCACATTTCTAACTATACTTGAGTCTAACGCTTCAAAAAGACAAATTAGAATTAAAACAAATATAGCACCCTGGCTAACAAAGGAGTCTAAATCCCTAATTAAACTAAGAAACAAAACCTGGAGTATATGGCGTACAACCAAGTCCCCCCTCGATCGCATTAAATTTCAACAGCAAAGAAATCTGACCAAAAAATCTATAACCCTAGATAAAAAAAACTACTACTGCCAACTACATAACAAACACCAAGACAACCCCAAAAAATTCTGGGCTAGTTTAAACAAACTACTCCACCCAGGTAAAAGCTCAACTCCTACCCCAAAAAAACTATCAGACAAAATCCCAGAGGAAGTTGCCAATTCCTTTAATACCTTCTTCACGGACACAATACAATCTCTAGCCAATCAGCTATCAACTACTTGCCCCCAGTTTACAGATAACACCCTAAAGTCCATACACACCTTTAAATTCCAACCTGTCCCCACTGCCTATATATGCTCACTGCTGAAGAAACTTAAACCAACTACTCTCTCCACTGACCTCCTCCCAGCCGAATATTTACAAAAAGCTGCTGATGTCATAGCTTACCCCATCTCAATACTCATCAATCGTACCTTGACTGAAGCCAAAATCCCCTCAATATGGAAAATATCCTATGTAATTCCACTCCATAAAGGAGGCGCATCGACGGAACTGTCAAATTACAGGCCCATAGCCATATTGTCACCTTTGGCCAAAATCATGGAGAAATGTGTGCACAGACAGCTCCTTTACTATCTCACCCAGAACAACCTACTCTCCAGTTCTCAACATGGCTTTAGACCACACCATAGTACAACCACTGCTCTTCTCTCATTTACTGAAACAATTAACCACAACCGGAATAACAAAAAAATATCGTCAGCTCTCTTTCTGGACCTATCAAAGGCCTTTGATATGGTGAACCATCAACTACTTCACAATACCCTAAAAAATCTCCACTTAGACCACAAAACTCTAGAATGGTTTCAAGCCTATCTCTCAGAGAGACAGCAAGCTGTACTCTGGCAGAACAGGCTCTCTAGCCTCCTATTGAATACCATAGGGGTACCTCAAGGTTCCATATTGGGACCTCTCCTCTTTTCTGTCTTCATAAATGACCTCTACAAAGCCATCCCAGATGCCACCTGTATTCAATATGCTGATGATTCGACATTAGTCTGTTCCGATTCATCCCCAGTTAATTTATTATCAAAAACACAATCATGCTTTACGGCAGTAGAGAACTGGTTACTGGGACATCAACTTATTCTTAATCCAAACAAAACCAAACTGTTAATCTTCTACCCCACTCACAAGGTCATACCCACACCTTTTACTATTCAATCCAAAAATGGGACAAACATCTCCCCAGACTCCTACACTAAGCTTCTGGGAGTTACCATTGACAATAAACTTAAATATGATATCCATATTAATCAAACTATTAAAACCATTAACAAAAAACTTGGTTCGCTCTATCGAATAAAATCCTTTCTTACCCCAATAGCAAAAATGGCCACTGCCCACTCCCATCTCCTCTCTGCCCTCTTATATGCTTCCCCTATTCTTACAAATCTTAACATAACTGAATTAAACAAACTTACATGTTGTTATAATCATATTGCTAGATTTGCAACTGGCATGCCCTTTAGAACCCATCATTGTACCAACCTACAAAACCTGGGTTGGATCGAATTCCCTAACCTTCTCCAGCAGAGCCAACTCATAGTAGCATTTAAAATTCTTAAACAATCTGACAAAACCCCTGTGCTGAAAAACATAATCAAACCTTACAGCAATCTCAATAGCTTACGCTCCTCAAACAAACTACTAGCTCAAATGGTAAAATCCAACAACTCAGGGGGTGATGCTCTCTTTGCCAATGCAATAGGAAAAATATGGAACTCCCTTCCACATAGCCTCACCATCATTTCCTCCATAAAACTCTTCAAAAAGAGGCTACATCACCACCTCCAGATACACTGGCTCTGCCAATGCATAAGCCCAGTCTGACTCCACCTAATCAAGATTTTTCCTCCTCCCTACAGGTCTAACTATGTAACCACTACCTCTTCACACATCTGTTTCCCTCTTATCCCCTTTTACATGCAAATCTCTAGTCTTTGCATACTATTCTAATACCCGTTATTACTATACGAAGGGTCTATATAAAAGGAGAAAAATTCTGTTATACTATGTGGTTTTTTTTGTATCTTTTTATATATCTTGGAGGAATGAGTAGAAATATTCTAAAATGTCTCCTTTTTTTGTGTAAACTACCTAAGAGAACAAACTGTATTATATCAACATATTGTATACCTATTTGTTAATGTTGGAGCTTTTCTCCCCGGGCCTCCGCTGAAAATGGACATGTATCCAGTCGGACTCTCCCGGTCAACAAATGTAAAATAAAATAAAATAAAAATAAATAAATAAATAAAATAATATAAGTAGGCATGCAACCACAACAAAAAGAATATAAATAGGCGCACAGCCTCAACAAGAATAATATAAGTAGCCACGCAACTGCAAAAACATTAACAATATAAGTAGGGATGCAACCTCAACAACAATAATATAAGAAGGCACGCAACCACAACAACAATAATGTAGGTAGACACGCAACCACAAAACAACAGTAATATAAGTAGACAGGCAACCTCAACAGCATTAATGTAAGTAAGCATGCAACTGCAAAAATAACAACAATATAAGTAGGCATGCAACCTTGACAAGATTAATATAAGTAGGCATGCAAATGCAAAAACAATAATATAAGTAGGCATACACCCTCAACAACAATAATGTAAGTACACACTCAACCGCGACAACAATAATGTAAGTAAGCACTCAGTCGCATCAAAAGTAATATGAGTAGGCATGAAACTGCAACAACAAAATGATGATATAAGTAGGCATGCAACCACAACAACAAGAATATAAGTAGTAGCCATACAATGACAAAAACAACAATGATATAAGTAGGTATGTAAATTCAACAAAATAAATATAACTAGGCATGCAATGGGAACAACAACAGCAGTATCAACAAAACAATAAAATAAGGAGGTACACAAGTACAACAATATAAGTAGGCATGCAACTACAACAATAATATAATTAGGTATACAACCGCAAAAACAACTATAATATAAGTACGTAGGCAACCTCAACAACATGAAGATAAGTAGGCATGCAGCCGCAAAAACAATACTATAAGTAGGCATGCAACCTCAACAAGAATAATATAAGTAGGCATGCAACCACAACAAAAATAATATGAGTAGGCACACAGCCACAAAAACAACAATAATATAAGTAAGCATGCAGCCTCAACATGAATAAGTAGGCACACAACATCAACAATAATATAAGTAGGCATGCAACCACAACAAAAACAATAATCCAATTAGACAATGCAGCTGCAACAACAAAACAATAAAATAAGTAGGCATGCACTGCAACAACCAGTACAATATAAGTAGGAATGTAACTGCAACAACAATAATATAATTAGACAAGCTACAGCAAAAACTACAATAATACATGTAGACACTCAACCTCAGCAACAACAGTATAATTAGGCAGGCAACCTCAACAACATCAAGAATAATATAACTAGGCACGCAACCGCAAGAACGCTAATATAGATAGGCATGCAACGGCAACAACAATTTTATAAGTAGGCAGACAATCTTAGCAACAATAATATATGCACGTGACTGCAAAAATAACAGTAATATAAATAAGCACACAAGGGAAACAACAATATATTTAGGCACACAACTGCAACAACAAAATAATACTATATGTAGGCATGCAAGCTCAACAACAGTAAAATAAGTAGTCATGCAGCCACAACAACAATTATATATGTAGGCATGGAACCAGAACAACATTAATAAAATAAGTAGGCACGCAAAATCAGCCACAACAATAATATAAGAAGGCATGCAAGTGCAACAACAACAATAATATAAGAAGGTATGCAAGTGCAACAACAATAATATAAGATGGCATGCAAATACAACAATAACAATAATATGAGTATAGACTCAACCACCAGAATGATAATATAAGTAGGCATAGAGTGGGTAAAAAAACAATAAGATAAGTAGGCATCCATATGCACTAACAACAATAATATATGTAGGCACACAACTGCAATGGCAACAATAATCTAAATAGGTACACAACATCAACATCAATAATGTAAGTAGGTACACCATGGCAACAACAACAACAATACAAATAGGCATACAACCTCAACAAAGAATAAATTAAGTAGGCACACAACTGCAACAAGAAGAATAAGAATATAAGTAGGAATGCAATTGCAACAACAGCAATAATGTAAGTAGGCACATAACCAGAAAAACAATAATATAACTAGACACACAACTTCAACAGCAATAATAATATAATTAAGCATGCAACCTCAATAACAAGAAAAATAATATAACTAGGGATGCAGCAACAAGAATATAAGAAGGCACACAACTTCAAAAACAACAATAATATAAGTAGGCATGCAACTGCAAGAGCACCAGAAATATAAGTAGGTATGTAACTTCAAAAGCAATAATATAAAAAGGCACTCAACCACAAAAACAGTAATATAAGTAGGCACTCAATCTCCATAACAATGATATAACTAGGCATGCAACCACAACAGCAATGATATAAGTAGGCACACAACCACAACAATAATGTTATAAAAAGGCATTCAACAGCAGCAACAACAATGAATTAAGTAGGGATGCAAAACATAAGATAAGAGCACATGTAACCGTAGCAGCAACAATACTTTAACTAGGCATGCATCCCCAAGAACTACAATATAAGTAGGCACACAACCGCAAAAACAACAGTAATATCAGTAGCCATGCATCCTCAACAAGAATAATATCAGTAGGCATACAACCTCAACAAAAAGCAATACAAGTGTGCATGCAACTGCAGCTACCTTAAAATAACTAAGCACATAGCTGGAACAACAATAATAATAATATAAATAGGCACATAACTGCAGCAACAATTATATAAGTAGGCATGCAACCATAACAACAATAATATAAGTAGGCATGTAACCACAAAAACAATAATATAAGTAGCGATGCAACCTCAACAAGAATAATATGAATCATCATACAACCTAAACAACAAACAATATAAGTAGGCCTGCAGCTGCAACAGCAGCAATACAAGTAGGCATAAAACTGCAACTACCATAAAATAGGCAAGCACACAGCCAGAGAACCAACAATAACATAAATAGGCATGCAATCGCAATAACGATAGTATAAGTAGGCATGCAACCGCAAGAGCACCAGAAATATAAGTAGGTATGCAACCTCAAAAACAATAATATAAAAAGGCAGGCAACCACAATAACAGTAATATAAGTAGGCATGCAACCTCCACAACAATAACATAACTAGGTACATAACCACAACAACAATGATACAAATAGGCAAGCAACAGCAACAACAGTGGTATAAAAAGTCATTCGACAGTGACAACAACAATGATGTAAGTAGGGATGCAAAAACATGAGATAAGTAGGCATGTAAGTGCAACAGCAACAATACTTTAACTAGGCATGCCACCACAAGAACAATAATATAAGTAGGCACACAACTGCAAAAACAATATAAGTAGCCATGCATCCTCAACAAGAATAATATGAGTATTCATGCAACCTCAACAAAAAACACTACAAGTAAGCATGCAGCTGCAACAACAGCAATACAAGTAGGAATTCAACTGCAGCTACCTTAAAATAAGTAACCATGTAGCTGGAACAACAATAATATAAATAGGCACACAACTGCAGCAACAGCAATAATATAAATAGGCATGCAACCACAACAACAATAATATAACTAGGCATGCAACTGTTAAAACAGTAATATAAGTAGGCATGCAACCTCAACAAGAATAATATAAGTAGGCATGCAACCTCAACAAAAAACACTACAAGTAAGCATGCAGCTGCAACAACAGCAATACAAGTAGGAATGCAACTGCAGCTACCTTAAAATAAGTAACCATGTAGCTGGAACAACAATAATATAAATAGGCACACAACTGCAGCAACAGCAATAATATAAGTAGGCATGCAACCACAAAAACAATAATATAACTAGTCATGCAACTGTTAAAACAATAATATAAGTAGCCATGCAACCTCAACAACAATAATATGAGTAGGCATATAACCTCAACAACAAACAATATAAGTAGGCATGCAGCTGCAACAACAGCAATACAAGTAGGCATGCAACTGCAACTACCACAATATAGGTAAGCATGCAGCAAGAGCAACAACAATATAAATAGGCACGCAACCGCAACAACAACAGTAATATAAGTAGGCATGCAACTGCAACGACAATAATATAAGTAGGCACGTAACCTCAACAAGAATAATATAAGTAGGCACACAACTGCAACAACAATAATATAAGTAGGCAGTCAACCACAAAAACAAGAATAATATAAATAGGGGTGCAACTGGAACAACAGCAATATAAGTAGGCATGCCACTGGAACAACAAAACAATAGTATAAGTAGGCATGCAACCACAAAAACAGCAATAATATAAGTAGGCATGCAACATCCACAACAATAGCATAACTAGGTATGCAACCACAACAACAATGATATAAATAGGCAAGCAACCACAACAACAGTGGTATAAAAAGCCATTCGACAGTGACAACAACAATGATGTAAGTAGGGACGCAAAAACATAAGATAAGTAGGCATGTAACTGCAACAGCAACAATACTTTAACTAGGCATGCCACCACAAGAACAATAATATAAGTAGGCACACAACTGCAAAAACAATATAAGTAGCCATGCATCCTCAACAAGAATAATATGAGTAGGCATGCAACCTCAACAAAAAACACTACAAGTAAGCATGCAGCTGCAACAACAGCAATACAAGTAGGAATGCAACTGCAGCTACCTTAAAATAAGTAACCATGTAGCTGGAACAACAATAATATAAATAGGCACACAACTGCAGCAACAGCAATAATATAAGTAGGCATGCAACCACAACAACAATAATATAACTAGGCATGCAACTGTTAAAACAATAATATAAGTAGCCATGCAACCTTAACAAGAATAATATGAGTAGGCATACAACCTCAACAACAAACAATATAAGTAGGCATGCAGCTCCAACAGCAGCAATACAAGTAGGCATACAACTGCAACTACCATAATATAGGTAAGCATGCAGCAAGAGCAACAACAATAATATAAATAGGCACGCAACCGCAACAACAACAGTAATATAAGTCGGCATGCAACTGCAATGACAATAATATAAGTAGGCACGCAACCTCAACATGAATAATATAAGTAGGCACACAACTGCAACAACAATAATATAAGTAGGCAGTCAACCGCAAAAACAAGAATAATATAAATAGGGATGCAATTGGAACAACAGTAATATAAGTAGGCATGCCAGTGGAACAACAAAACAATAGTATAAGTAGGCATGCAACCACAAAAATAGCAATAATATAAGTAGGCATGCATCCTCAACAACATTAAGATAAGTAGGCATGCAAATGCAAAAACAAGAATAATATATGTCGACATGCAACCTCAAAAACAATAATATAAGTAGGCATCCAACCAAAACAATAATAATATAAGTAGGCATGCAACAGCAAAATAACAATAACATAAATAGGCATACAACCTCAAAAACAACAATAATATAAGCAAACACGGAATTAGAAGAACAACAATATAAGTAGTCAAGCAACAGCAGCAAAAAAACAATCACATAAGTAGGCACGCAACCACCACAACATGAATATAAGTAAGCACACAACTGCAACAACAATAATATAAGTGCAACCTCAACAGCATTAATATAAGTAGGCATGCAACTTCAATAACAATAATATAAGTAGGCATGCATCCTCAACAACAATAAAATAAGTAAGCAAGCAACCACAATAATAATAATATAAGTAGGCACTCAACCGCAAAACCAACAATAATATAAGTAGGCATGCAACCTCATCAGTAATAATATAAGTAGGGGCACAACCACAACAGCAGCAGTAAAATACTTAGGCAAGCAACCACACCAAAAACAATAATATAACTAGACACGCAGCTGCAACAACAAAACAATAATAAAAGTAGGCTGACCACCACAGCAACAGTAGAATGACTAGGCACGCAACTGCAAGAACCAGTACAATTTAGGTAAGAATGCAACTGCAACAACAACAATAATATAAGTAGGCAGGCAACCACAAAAACAGTAATATAAGTAGGCATGCAACTTCAACAACAATAATAATTAGGCATGCAACTGCAACAACAATAATATAAGTAGGCACACAAATGGGACAGAAGCAGTAATATAAGTAAGCACCCAACCACAGCAACAATAATATATGTAGGCATGCGATCTCAACAAAAAACAATATAAGTAGGCATGCAGATGGAACAACATCAATGCAAGTAGGCATGCAACCTCAACAATAAAATAAGTAAGCACACTGCCGCAACAACAACAATAATGTAAGTTGGCATACAACTGCAACAATAATTTAAATAGGCACATAACCTCAACAATAATATCATACCAACTAAATCAACTGTCATACCAAAATATAAAAATAATATTCATACTATCATAAACCAGCAACAATGAGTTTATTGACTAGAATACCCCTTTTTTAGATCAAATGAAATACTAGTAAACCAACTGTATGTCTGTGACTTTCTCTTAAACAAAGTGTACTAATCAATGTATAATCCTTAAGAAACGTCCACAAGGTAAAAGTACAATCTCCTTCATATTGTACAGAATATACTGTGTGTCATGATTGCTTATATTGAATGTTCTCAACAAGTTATTCATTTATATATTGTGCAGGTTCTATCATCATTTATTTTCACTGCATAATGACATTGTATTCTGCATATTTCTATCACTAAGAAAGCTATTTATATTTGTATGGTATCATTACTGTAAATGTTATCCTATTGCATAATAATTATTGTTTAGTTGTTTGCAGTAGTAATTTTTAATTTGTTACTGGAGCTTTTCTTCCCAGGCCTCCGTGGAAATTTTTTTTCTGACCCAGTGGACTTTCCCGGTCAACAAATGTCAGTAAATCAATCAATCAATCAATCAATCAATCAATCAATAGGCATGCAACCACAATAACAACAATATAAGTAGGCACCCAGGTGCAAAAACAACAATAATATAAATAGGGACTCATCCCAAATAACAACAATATAAGTAGGCACGCAACTGCAACAACAAACTGATAATATAAGTAGGGACTCAACCACAACAGCAAAAATATAAGGAGGCACACAGCCACAACAACAATATTATAAGTAGGCACGCAACCTCAAAAACAATAATATAAGCAGGCATGCAACCTCAAGGACATTAATATAAGTAGGCATGCATATGCTAAAACAACAATAATATAAGTAAGCATAGAACTTCAACAATAATATAAGTAGATAAACCAAAAATATAAATAGGAAAGTCCTACCAAAGGAATAAATGCAGCTTCTGAAAATAAAACCACTGAACCAATGGCAAAAATGACAATCCAAAACAGCAGATACTGCAAACCAAAGTCAGAAGGTAGCATAAATAACTTTTAATATGCTAGGACTTTCATGGCAATCCAAGTTGCTTCATCAGACACAGAATACTAACAGCACTTCATTTTTAAAAAATGAACATCCAATAAAAATGCAGTTTCAGCAATGCAATTAATGTATGAACTCAAGTATTTAAAGCTGCAGCATATAAAAATAGACCTAACATAAAATGCATATAAAAATACATATAATATTATCTAGACTAATGGTGCTTATAAAGCAAGTGTATACATACAAAAAAAATAAAGAATATATAGAATATAAAAAAATATATATACTTGATATGTATGATAAAATAGTACACATATATTTCTATATATATATTAATATATATACATACATTCAATAGAATACCTTACTTATCTAAAAAATTTGATTCTTTAAAACAGGATTAATCCAGATCCTGTGGAGATATACAAAATAGGGTTGAAAATTTGGAACTAAAATGGATTATCAGCATGAGGGGTAACTCAGGTAAGGGCTTAAATGAATCGTATTTTTAAGATAAGTAAGGTATTTTTATTGGATGTTCATTTTTTAAAAATGAAGTGCTGTTAAGTATTCTGTGTCTGATTAAGCGGCTTGGATTGCCAGAAAGCATTAACATATTAAAAGATTTTTATCCTACCTTCTGACTTTGGTTTGCAATAAATTAAGTAGATACGCAACCGCAACAAAAATAATATGAGTAGGCATGCACCTGCAAAAACAATAATATAAATAGGCATGCACCCTCAACAACAATAATATAAGTAGGCATGCAACCGCAACAAAAACAATAATACAACTAGGCATGCAGCTGCAACAACAAAACAATTATGTAAGTAGGCTCACAACCACAACAACAATAGTAAGATAAGTAGACAGGCAACTGCAACAATCAGTACAATATAAGTAGGAGTGCTGTTGCAACAACAACAATAAGTAGGCAATTGATTATAATAAGAATAAGTAGGAACACAACTTCAACAACAATAATAATATAATTAGGCATGCAATAGGAACAAAATCAATAATATAAGTAGACTTGCAATGCAATAACAACAATAATATAAGTTGGCATGCAACATCAACAAAAACAATATAAGTAGGTGTGCAGATGGAACAACATCAATGCAAGTAGGCATGCAATCGCAACAACAATAAAATAAGTAAGCATGCAGCCACAACAACAGTAATATAAGTAGGCATACAAGCGGAGCCAAATCAATAATATAAGTAGGCACACAAGAGCAGCAACAACAATAATATATGTAGGCATGCAGAATCAATAAAAACAATGTAAGTAGGCATGCAGATGGAACAACAGCAATGCCAGTATGCAGGCAACTGCAAAATAAGTAAGCACACAGCTGCAACAACAATAACATAAGTAGGCATGCAACCATAAAACCAACAATAATTTATATAGGCATGCAACCAGAACAACAACAATGTAACTAGGCCTGCAGCAGCAGCAACAAAACAATAAAGTAAGTAGGCATGCAGCCACAACAGCAACAAGAATATAAGTAGGCATGCAACCACAACAATATAAGTAGGCACACAACTACAAAAACAACAATAATATAAGTAGGCAAGCAACTGCAATAACAATAACAATAACATAAGTAAGAACACAACCGCAAAAACAACAATAATATAAGTGGGTACACAACCACAACAAAAACAATAATATAACTAGGCACACAGCTGTAACAAAAAACAATAATATATGTAGGGTCACAACTGCAACAAGAATAAAATAACTAGGCATGCAACTGCAACAACCAGTGCAATATAAGTAGGAATGCATCCACAACAACAATAATGATATAAGTAGGCAAGCATCCGCAAAAACAATAATATAAATAGGCATGCAACTTCAACAACAAAAACAGCAATAATGTAAGTGCAACCTCAACAGCATTAATATAAGTAGGCATGCAACCTCTACAACAATAATATTAGGAGGCACGCAACTGCAACAATAATAATATAAGTAGGCATGCACCCACAAAAACAGCAATAATATAAGTAGGTGTGCAACTGCAACAACAGTAGAATAACTAGGCATGCAACTGCAACAACCAGTACAATATAATAGGAATTCAAAAGCAGCAACAACAATGATATAAGTAGGTTAGCAACCGCAAAAACAATAATACAACTAGGCATGCAACTTCAACAACAATAATAATATAATTAGGCCTGCAAATGCAACAACAACAATAATATAAGGCGCACAAGTGGAACAAAATCAATAATATAAGTAGACACACAACCACATCAGTAACAATAATACATGTAGGCATGTAACCTCAACAAAAATCAATGTAAGTAGCCATGCAACTGCAAAAACGACAATAATATACGTAAGTATGTAGCATCAACAACAGTAATGTAAGTAGGCTCACAATCGCAACAATAAAGTAAGTAGGAACACAACTGCAATTATCAGTACTATATAAGTAGGAATGCAACGGCAACAATAACGACAATAATATAAGTAGGCAAGCAACCGCAAAAACAATAATATAAGTAGGCACATGACTTCAGCAACAATAATGATATAATTAGGCATGCAACCAGAGCAAATTCAATAATATAAGTAGGCATGCAACCACAACAACAATAATACAAGTAGGCAAGCAACTGCAAAAACAATAATATAAGTAGGCAGGCAACTTCAACAACAATAATAATATAATTAGGCATGCAACCAGAACAACAGTAATATAAGTAGGCACACAACAGCAAAAACAACAATAATATAAACTGGCATGCAAGTGGAACAGCGATATAAGTAGGCACGCAACCGCAGCAACACTAAAATAAGTAACCATGCAGCCACAACAACAATAATATAAGTAGGCGTGGAACCACAACAACAACAATAATATAAGAAGGCAGAAGGAACAACATCAATGCAAGTAGGCATACAACTGCAACAACAACAAAATAAGTAAGCACACAGCCAGAACAAATCAACTGCAACAACAATAATATATGTAGGCATGTAAGCACTACAATAATGTTACTAGTGATGTACACTCAACAACAATAATATCAGTAGGCATGCAACCATAACAACAACAATATAAGTAGGCACCCATCTGCAAAACAACAATAATATAAATAGCATGGAACCCGAACAACAATAAAAGTAGGCATGCAGCTGCAATAGCAATAATATAAGTATGCATGCAACTTCAAGAACATTAATATAAGTAGGCATGCAAAAGCTAAAACAACAATAATATAAGTAGGTATGCAACCACAACAACAATAATATAAGTAGGCAAGAAACCAGAAAAACAACAATAATATAAGTAGGCATGCAACCTCAATAACATGTTAAGTAGGCAAGCAACCACAAAAAAAAAAACAATAATATAAATAGGCACACAACTGGAATAACAACAATATAACTAGGCATGGAACAACAAAATAATAAAATAAGTAGGCACACAACCACAACAACAACAAGAAAATAAGTAGGCACACAGCCATAACAAGTAACAACAATAATATAAGTAGGTACACAACCGTAAAAACAACAATAAGAAGGCATGCAACCTCAACAACATTAATATGATTCAACTGCAAAAACAATAATATAAATAGGCATGCAACTGTAACAAAAATAATATGAGTAGGCATGCAACTGCAAAAACAACAATAATATAAGTAGCCTCAACAAGAATAATGTAAGTAGGTTCATAACCACAACCACAATAAAATAAGAAGGCACGGAACTGCAACAATCAGTACAATATAAGTAGGAATGCAACCGCAACAACAATAATATAAGCAAGCAAGAAACTGCAAAAACAATAATATAAGTAGGCACGCAACTTCAACAATAATATAATTAGGCATGCAACCGGAACAAGAATAATATAAGTTGGCACGTAACCACAAAAACAACAATAATATAAGTATGCATGCAATGTGAACAACATTAATATAAGTAGGCAAGCAACAGCAAAAACAACAGTAATATAAATAGGCATGCAACCAGAAAAAACACAATGTAACTAGGCACACAACAGCAGCAACAAAGCAATAAAATTAGTAGACATGCAACCCCAGCAAAAAGAATATAAGTAGGCAAGCAACTGAAACAACGATATAAGTAGACATACAACTGTAAAAACAATAATATAAGTAGGCATGCAACCTCAACAACATTAATACAAGTAGGCATGCAACTGCAAAACCAGTAATATAAGTATGTATGCAACCTCAAAAATAGTATAAGTAGGTACACAACTTCAACAGAAATAATATGAGTAGGCATGCAACTGCAAAAACAGTAATATAAGTAGGCATGAAGCCTCATGAGCAATAATATAAGTAAACATGCATCAGCAACAATAATATAAGTAGGTGCGCAATGACAGCAAAAGCAATACTACAACTAGACACACAGCTGTAGCAACAAAACAGTAATGTAAGTAGGTTCACAACCTAAGCAACAATAAAATAAGTAGGCAAGCTACCGCAAAAACTGCAATGATATATGTAGACATGCAACCTCAACAACAGTAAAAGAAGTAGGCATGCAACCACAACAACAATAATATAAGTAGGCACGGAACCACAACAACAGCCATAAAATAAGTACACACACAACTCCAGCAACAACAATAATGTAAGAAGGCACGTAACCACAACAACAACAATAATATAAGAAGGCACGCAAATGCAACAACAATAATAATATAAGTAGGCATGTAACTGGAAGAAGAACAGTAGTATAAGCAGGCACACATATGCAATAACAACAATAATATAAGTAGGCACACAACTGCAACAATAATAGTAATCTAAGTAGGCACTCAACATCAATATCAATAATATAAGTAGGCATGCCATGGCAACAGCAACAACAATAAATTAAGTAGGTACACAACTGCAACAAGAAAAATATCAGTAGGAATGCAACTGCAACAACAAAAATACAAATAGGCACATAATTGCAAAAACAATAATATAAGTAGCCACACAACTTCAACAACAATAATAATATAATTAGGCACACAACCCCAACAACAATAACAATAATATAACTAGGCACGCAACATGAGTTGGCATGCAACCGCAACAGCACCAGTAATATAAGTAGGTATGCAACCTCAAAAACAATACTATAAAAAGGCACGCAACCACAACAGTAATATAAGTAGGCACACAAACTCGACAACAGCAATAATATAACTAGGCATACAACCACAGCAATAACAATATGTGCAGGCATGCAACCGCAACAACAAGAATGGTATAAGAAGACATACAACAGCAACAACAGCAATGATATAAGTAGGGACGAAAAACAATAAGATAAGTAGGCATGTAACCACAACAGCAACAATAATTTAACTAGGCTTGCAACCCCAAGAACAATAATATAAGTAGGCACACCATGGCAACAACAACAATAGGCACACAACCTGAACAACAGTAAATTAAATAGGTACTCAATTGCAGCAAGAAGAAGAAGACAAATATAAGTAGGAATGCAACCGCAACAAAACCAATAATACAAATAGGCACATAACCGCAAAAACAATAATATAAGTAGGCATACAAATGCAACAACAACAATAATATAATAAGGCATGCAAACACAGCAGCAACAATATAAGTAGGCATGTAACTGCAAAAACAACAATAAGATAAGTAGGCATGCAACCTCAACAACAATAATATAAGTAGGCACGCAATGTCACCAACAACAACAATGGTATAAAAAGGCATACAAAAACAACAATGATATAAGTAAGGAAGAAAAACAATAAGATAAGTAGGCATATAACCACAACATCAATATTAATTTAACTAGGCATTCAACCCCAAGAGCAATAATATAAGTAGGCATGTAACCGCAAAAACAACAATAATATATGTAGCCATGCAACCTCAATAAGAATAATATGAGTAGGCACGCAACCCCAATAAGAACAATATAAGTAAGCATGCAGCCTCAACAAACAAAAAAAATAAGTAGGCATACAGCTACCAAAAGAGCAATAGAAGTAGGCATGGTACTGCAACAACAATAATGTAAGAAGGTATGCAACTTCAACAAGAATAAAATAAATAGGCATGCAACCTCAACAATAATAATATAAGTACCCACAGAACCGCAACAGAATTAATATGAGTAGGTGTGCAACAAAAAAGAAAAAACAACAATAATATAAGTAGGCATGCAGCCTCAAGAACAATAATATAAGTAGGCACGCAACCACAGCAAAAACAATAATACAACTAGGCATGTGGCTGCAACTGCAAAACAATAATGTAAGTAGGTTCACAACCACAGCAACAATAAACCAATTAGATACACAACTGCAAGAACCAGTACAATATAAGTAAGAATGCAGCCGCAACAACAATAACATAAGTAGGCAAGCTACCACAAAAAACACAATAATATATGTAGACACACAATCTCAACAACAATATAATTAAGCAGACAACCTCAACAATCACAAGAGTAATATATTTAGGCACACAACTGCAACAACGATAATACAGATAGGCATGCAACTGCAACAGCAATTATATAAGTAGGCCCACAACCTCAAGAACAATAATATAGGTATGGAACCTTAAAGACAACATTAATATAATTAGGCATGCAAGTGGAACAACCATATAAGTAGGCACGCAACCACAACAAAAAAGCAATAATATAAGTAAGCATGATACCTCAGCAACAGTAAAATAAGTAGGCATGCAGCCAGAACAACAATAATATAAGTAAGAATGGAACAATTACAACAGCAATAAAATAAGTATGCATGCAATTCCAGCAACAAAATTAATATCAGAAGACATGCAACCACAACAACAACAGTAATATAAGAATGCACGCAAATGCAACAATAACAATAATATAAGTAGGGACACAATCACAAGAACAATAATAAAAGTAGGAACGCACCTGGAACACAAACAATAATATAAGTAGGCATGCATATGCAAAACAATAATATAAGTAGGCACACAACTGCAACAACAGCAGTAATCTAAGTAGGCACCCAACATCAACATCAATAATATAAGTAGGCGTGCCATGGCAGCAACAACAAAAACACAAATAGGTACACAACCTCAACAACAGTAAATTAACTGCAACAACAACAACAATAATTTAAGTAAGAATGCAACCACAACAACAATAATACAAATAGGTACATAACCGCAAAAACAATAATATACTTAGGCACATAAATGCAACTTCAACAACAATGATCTAATTAGGCACGCAAATGCAGCAACAACAATATAAGTAGGCATGTAACTTCAAAAACAATAAAATAAGTAGGTATGCAACCTCAACAAAAAAAAAATAATAAATAGGCATGCAGCTGAAACAACAGCAATACAAGTAGGCATACTGCTGCCAACAACCATAAAATAAGGAAGCATGCAGCCAGAACAACAATAATATAAATAGGCATGCAACTGCAAGAACAATAATATAAGTAGGAGTGCAACTGCAGCAATTAATATAAGTAGAAAAGTCAAATTTCGAAAAAAGCTGCAAAAAACTCACCAAACAAACAACTAAAACCTTTACAAACAAAGTAGAGATAAACTGTAGTCCAACAACGCAAAGATATGGCTCCAGGATAATAATTGTAGTTGAAAACAGGCAAAACAGCAAACTTTTACATCCAAGAAGTAACTGCAAAAATTTTCTTTTCAGCTCAGCTTTAATTACACAAGCGCTTTCACAAATAGCTTCATCAGGTGCATTGAACTAACTGGTTAAAGCACCCTTATATACACAAATCAAAACATGTGACAGAAATTCTTAAAGTAAAAGATACATAAAAAATACATATATAAAAATCCATCAAAAGTATTAAAATATTATCTAAAATGTATAGTATAATACTATACAAAATACCCAACATATAAAATATAAAATCATTTACGTAGAGGTCTTTTTTGAAGAATTGGTATCATGGGTACATGGTTATTGAGACCATGCCCATAATTTGCTCTTAGTCTAACAATCCAGTTAGCCTCAAGTTCTTCTGTTCTCTGTCCAATATTACCTCGCCTAACAGTCTCATGTGTAGTACCCAAAATTAAGAACTTAAAAACATGATGTTCATCAGTACTGCCTACATGCTTGGCAAGTGCATTTGTATAATGCTTTTTCTTAATGTGGTATAAGTGCTCCCTAATCCTTTCTTTCAAGGCACGGTCAGTCTTACCTACATAGTATTTATTACATAATACACATACAGCTAAATATACCACATGTGGAGTATTACGACTTGCACTAGTTGTAATGTGATAAACTTCTCGTGCATCTGGATGTTTAAAAACAGTATCTATGGAAATATACCCACAATAATTACAATTACCACAGGGACAAGTACCCGGTTTGACTATTGAACTCTTATTACAAAAATTATTACACAATCTATTCCTAAGGGACTTCCTGTTTTTAAAAGAAAACTGTGGTTTAGTCCCTAACACAGTTTTTAAATGTTCATCAGTCATTAAAATGTCCCAATGATTGTTAATAATTTCTGTATAGATGTTCACATCCCTTGTGTAATGTAGAGACATTCTAAGTTTATTATTAGTGGATTTTTTCATTCTGTTATACCTTTCTGAAAAATAGGGTTTTGCCATAGTATTTCTCATGGATTCAACCATATCTGAGTTCCTTCTCACCATTCCATGTTCATACCCCCTAGCCTCGAGTTCCGTTTCAGTTATTATTTTACTATGTTGGTAATCTTCGTCCTTGACATTAAGCCTGGATGCTCTGAAAAACTGATTTTTAGCTACATTGTTAAAAACAAATTTAGGGTGCATACTCTGTCTATTAAGTAATTGATTGGCATGACAGTCTTTCCTATATAATTTGCTACTCAGACTGCCATCAACATTTTATTTATTTTTTTTATTTTATTTTATTTATTATTTTACATTTGTTGACCGGGCTAGTCTAGCTGGAGATATTTCCATTTTCAGTAGAGGAGGGAGAAAAAGAGAAAAACTCAAGAATAATAATAATAAAAAAAAAAAAAAAAAAAGCAATCAGAGGCAATATGCCATACATTAGGAAGGAAAAGTAAAAACATTTTAAAGTAAACCATTAAAAATAAAATTTGTACATTAACATTTACATAACATTTGTTGAAGAGTAGTAATGAGAGAAGATAGGTTATAGGATCTTTACTAATAAATACATCCAAAAAATGTATACCTATAGCAGAAAAATTCAACGTAAATTTAAAAAAATCAGATGACGTATTAATATAATCAACAAATTGCAGCAGTTGTTGTTCTGTACCATTCCAAACCAAGAAAAGGTCGTCCACAAATCTTTTATAAAAGGAAATATAATTCTTAAATGGACCATATACTAAATATTGTGTCTCCCATACACCCATCACTGCATTTGCATAACTATTCGAACAAGAGCTCCTCATGGCAACTCCATTCTTTTGCCAATAAATTGTTTGGTTGTATACAAAAATATTGTTATATAAAACCAAATTTAATAAAGTTTGTATTAAATACACTTCATCATCTGTGACTCTACCTGAATTAGTCAATAATTCAGTAACATAGTCGATACCTACAGTGTTCGGTATTACAGTAAAAAGGGAAACAACATCTAATGTGACTAGTAACAAATCATCAAATGTGGTCAAGGTTTTAGAGAATTCATACAATTCATTCAAAAAATGTTCAGTATCCTTCAAAATTATTTTGGACTCACTAACAATAGACCTTAAACACTTCTCTAAGTAAATAGATAACGGCTCTGTACACCAATTGTTACCCACCACTATCGGTCTCATAGGAGGTTTATTATAATTCTTATGAACCTTAGGCAACCCTTGTATGGTAGGAATAGTAGGATTAGAAGTGTAAAAATAATTAGCTAATTCATGAGTAATTAATGAACTAGCTTCCAACCACTCAATAGTTCTATAAACATTAATAATCATAGTATCTACACGTGTTGATGAAATAACCTCATAGAAACTGTCATCTGATAACATATCAAACATTTCTCTGTCATAATCATTCTTATCCATTAAAACAATTTGGCCTCCCTTATCGGCTGGCCTAATGACCAAGGTACTATTGTTTTCTAAAGATAACAAGGCTTCATGTTCATCTCTACTTATATTATACCTATAACATGCCCCATTGTTTCTATGTTTATTGTTATAAGCATCATATATGCTTGAAATACATAACTGTTCAAATGCGTTTATTAAAGTGTTGGGCTTAGGTATAAACAAACTCAGTCTCCTAAAATAATCAGCATTAGTTTCGTGTACATCATTGAATAAACATTTCAAAGATAAATTACGAGTAAACATTTTAACGTCAAAAACAATATCTGTAATGCGCATATCAGAAGTAGGAATGAACGATAAACCTTTGCTCAAAACATTAAATTCTGAATTTGTTAAACAGTGGCTAGACAAATTAATAATCAGCGTTTCGCTTGTTGAAACGCTTGTTTTATAGTTAATGGGCTTGTGGATACTTCGCCCAACTTTCGTTTGTACCTGGTCGCACTCCTGCCTCTCTGTTGTACTATGTGCCGACCATGTCTTACCCTGCTTATGGATCTTTCCCTCACTGGGAGAGGAAAATGGAGATTCAAATTGCTCAAATCTGTAGAAAAAACAGTACTCGATCCATTACCTTGTTCACAAGTGGATGGTAAAGATGGAAAGTCATCATCAACTGTTTTAATGGATAAGAATGATTATGACAGAGCAATGTTTGATATGTTATCAGATGACAGTTTCTATGAGGTTATTTCATCAACACGTGTAGATACTATGATTATTAATGTTTATAGAACTATTGAGTGGTTGGAAGCTAGTTCATTAATTACTCATGAATTAGCTAATTATTTTTACACTTCTAATCCTACTGTTCCTACCATACAAGGGTTGCCTAAGGTTCATAAGAATTATAATAAACCTCCTATGAGACCGATAGTGGTGGGTAACAATTGGTGTACAGAGCCGTTATCTATTTACTTAGCGAAGTGTTTAAGGTCTATTGTTAGTGAGTCCAAAATAATTTTGAAGGACACTGAACATTTTTTGAATTAATTGTATGAATTCTCTAAAACCTTGACCACATCTGATGATTTGTTACTAGTCACATTAGATGTTGTTTCCCTTTTTACTGTAATACCGAACACTGTAGGTATCGACTATGTTACTGAATTATTGACTAATTCAGGTAGAGTCACAGATAATGAAGTGTATTTAATACAAACTTTATTAAATTTGGTTTTATATAACAATATTTTTGTATACAACCAAACAATTTATTGGCAAAAGAATGGAGTTGCCATGAGGAGCTCTTGTTTGAATAGTTATGCAAATGCAGTGATGGGTGTATGGGAGACACAATATTTAGTATATGGTCCATTTAAGAATTATATTTCCTTTTATAAAAGATTTGTGGACAACCTTTTCTTGGTTTGGAATGGTACAGAACAACAACTGCTGCAATTTGTTGATTATATTAATATGTCATCTGATTTTTTTAAATTTACGTTGAATTTTTCTGCTATAGGTATACATTTTTTGGATGTATTTATTAGTAAAGATGTTGATGGCAGTCTGAGTAGCAAATTATATAGGAAAGACTGCCATGCCAATCAATTACTTAATAGACAGAGTGTGCACCCTAAATTTTTTTTTAACAATGTAGCTAAAAATCAGTTTTTCAGAGCATCCAGGCTTAATGTCAAGGACGAAGATTACCAACATAGTAAAATAATAACTGAAACAGAACTGGAGGCTAGGGGGTATGAACATGGAATGGTGAGAAGGAACTCCAATATGGTCGAATCCATGAGAAATACTATGGCAAAACCCTATTTTTCAGAAAGATATAACAGAATGAAAAAAATCCACTAATAATAAACTTAGAATGTCTCTACATTACACAAGGGATGTGAACATCTATACAGAAATTATTAACAATCATTGGGACATTTTAATGACTGATGAACATTTAAAAACTTTGTTAGGGACTAAACCACAGTTTTCTTCTAAAAACAGGAAGTCCCTTAGGAATAGATTATGTAATAATTTTTGTAATAAGAGTTCAATAGTCGAACCGGGTACTCGTCCCTGTGGTAATTGTAATTATTGTGGGTATATTTCCATAGATACTGTTTTTAAACATCCAGATACAAGAGAAGTTTTTCACATTACAACTAGTGCAAGTTGTAATACTCCATATGTGGTATATTTAGCTGTATGTGTATTGTGTAATAAATACTATGTATGTAAGACTGACCGTGCCTTGAAAGAAAGGATTAGGGAGCACTTATACCATATTAAGAGAAATCATTATACAAGTACACTTGCCAAGCATGTAGGCAGTACTGATGAACATCATGTTTTTAAGTTCTTAGTTTTGGGTACTACACATGAGACTGTTAGGCGAGGTAATATTAGACAGAGAACAGAAAAACTTGAGGCTAACTGGATTGTTAGACTAAGAGCAAATTATGGGCATGGTCTCAATGACCATGTACCCATGAAACCAATTCTTCAAAAAAGACCTCTACGTAAATGATTTTATATTTTATATGTTGGGTATTTTGTATAGTATTATACTATACATTTTAGATAATATTTTAATACTTTTGATGGATTTTTATATATGTATTTTTTATGTATCTTTTACTTTAAGAATTTCTGTCACATGTTTTGATTTGTGTATATAAGGGTGCTTTAACCAGTTAGTTCAATGCACCTGATGAAGCTATTTGTGAAAGCGCTTGTGTAATTAAAGCTGAGCTGAAAAGAAAATTTTTGCAGTTACTTCTTGGATGTAAAAGTTTGCTGTTTTGCCTGTTTTCAACTACAATTATTATCCTGGAGCCATACCTTTGCGTTGTTGGACTACAGTTTATCTTTACTTTGTTTGCAAAGGTTTTATTTGTTAATTAATATAAGTAGGCATGCAACCTCAACAAGAATAGTATAAGTACGCACGCCAATCCAGCAACAATAACATACGTAGGCAGTCAGCTGCAAAAACAACAACAGTATAAGTAAGCATGCAACTGTAACAACAACAATATAATTAGGCATGCAACCGGAACAACAAAACAATAATAAGTAAGCATGCAGCCACAACAGCAAGAATACATGTAGGCACGCAACTGCAACAACAATAATATAAGTAGACACACAACCACAAAAACAACAATATTATAAGTAGGTATGCAATCTCAGCAACGTTAATATAAGTAGGCGTGCAAATGCAAAACCAAAAATAAAATAAGTAGGCTTGCAACCTCAGCAACAATAATATAAGTAGGCACACAACCTCAAAAACAACAATAATATAAATCAACACACAACCGTAACAAGAACAATGTAAGTAGGCATACAACAGCAACAAAAAAACAATAAAATAAGTAGGCACACGACCACAATGGCGAGAATATAAGTAGGCATGCAACTACAAGAACAATGATATAAGTAGGCACACAACTGCAAAAACAACAATGATATAAGGGCAACCTCAACATTAATATAAGTAGGCATACAGTCACAAAAACTATAATACAAGTAGGCATGCAACCTCAACAATAATAATATAGGTAGGCATACAACCTCAACAATAATGATAATATAAGTAGGCATGCAACTGCAAAAACAACAATATTATAAGTAGGTGTGCAACCTCAACTACAATAATATAAGTAGGCATGTGACCCCAGCAAGAATAATATAAGTAGGCATGCAACCTCAAGGAAAAAAAGAAATAAGTAGACACACAGCTGCAACAATAGCACTACAAATAGGCATATACTGCAACAACCATAAAATAAGTAAGCACGCAGTCAAAACAACAACAATAATATAAAGAGGCATTCAATCGCAACAACAATAATATAAGTAGGCATGCAACCTCAGCAAGAATAATATAAGTAGGCACTCAACTGCAGCAACAATAATATAAGTAGGTAATTAACCGCAAAAAAAACAATGCAAATAGGCATGCAACTGCAAAAAGAACAGTATTAATATGCATGCAAACCAAACAACAAAATAATAATATATGTAAGCATGTAACCACAGCCACAAGAATACATGTAAGTACACAACTCCAACAACAATAATTGCAATAGGCACACAACCATGGAAACAACAATATTATAAGTAGGTATGCAACCTCAGCAACATTAGTATAAATAGGCATGCAAATGCAAAAACAAGAATAATATAAGCAGACATGCTACCATAACAACAGTAATATAAGTAAGCTTACAACCAAAACAATAATAATATAAGTAGGCACACAACAGCAAAAACAAAAATAATGTAAGCAGGCATGCGACCAAACAACATTAATATAAGTAGGCATGCAGCCATAAAAACAACAATAATATAAGTAGGCTTGCAACCCCAACAATGATAATATAGGTAGGCATGCAACAACGACAACAAAACAGTAAAATAAGTAGGCACACAACCACAACAATGACAAGAATATAAGTAGGCATGCAACTGTTACAACAATAATATAAGTAGGCAAACAAGTGCAGAAACAACAATGATATGAGAGCAACCTCAACATTAATATAAGTAGGCATGCAACCGCAAAAACAATAATATAAGTAGGCATGTAATTTCACCAACAATAATATAAGTAGGCAGGTAACCACAGCAGCAATAATATAAGTAGGCAAGCAACTGCAAAAACAGTAATATAAGTAGCTATACAACCTCAACAGCAATAATATAAATAGACATGCAACTGCAGCAGCAACAGTAATAAAGTAGTCATGCAACCACAACAAAAACAATAATATCACTAGCCACACTGCTGCAAGAACAGGACAATAATATAAGCAGGCTTGCAACGGAAACAACAATAAAATAGCTAGGCACGCAACTGCAAGAACCAGTACAATACAAGTAGGAATGCAACCACAACAACAATAATATAAGTAGGCAAGCAACCACGAAAACAATAATATAAGTATGCACGCAACTTCAACAACAATAACATAATTATGCCTGCAACTGCAACAATAATATAAGTAGGCATGAAACCAGAAAAAACAATAATATAGGTGCACACGCAACCAGAGTGACAATAATATAAGTACACATGCAACCTCAAAAAAAAACCCAATATAAGTAGGCATGCAGATGGAACACCATCAATGCAAGTAGGCACACAACTGCAACAACAACAAAATAAGTAAGCACATAGCCACAGCAACTACAATAAGTAGACAAGCAACCTCAACAACAGTAATGTAAGTAGGCACATAACCTCAACAACAATAATATCAGTAGGCATGCACCCGCAACAACAATAATATAAGTAAGCATGCAACTGCATAAACAACAATAATATAAACAGGCACACAACCTGAACAACATTTAAGTAGGCACGCAAACACAACAACAAGCAAATAAGTAGGCACACAACCAAAACAACAATAATATAAACAGGCATGCAACTGCAAAAACAATAATACAAGTAGGCATGCAACCTCAAGAACATTAATAGTAGGCATGCAAATGTTGAAACAACAATAATATACATAGGCATGCAACCTCAACAACATTAATATAAGTATGCACAAAACCACAAAAACAGTAATATAAGTAGGCAGGCAACCTCAACAACAATAATTTAAGTAGGCATGCAATCACAACAAAAAATGATATGAGTAGGCATGCAACTGCAAAAACAACAATAATATAACTAGGCATGCAGCCTTAACAACAGTAATATAAGTAGGCACACAACCACAGAAACAACATTAATATAAATAGGCATGCAACTGGAACAGCAATGTAACTAGGCACACAACATGAACAACAAAACAATAAAATAAATAGGTATGCAACCACAACAACAAGAATATAATTAGACATGCAACTGCAACAACAATAATATAAGTAGGCACACAACTGCAAAAACAACAGTAATATAGGTAGGCATGCAACCTCAACAACATTAATATAAGTAGGCATGCCACCTCAACAACATTAATATAAGTAGGCATGCAACTGCAAAGGCAATAATATAAGTAGGCATGCAACCTTAACAATAATAATATAAGTACCCACAGAACCTCAACAGAAATATAAGTAGGTGTGCAACCACAAAAACAACAATAATATAAGAAGGCATGCAACCTCAAGAACAATAATACAAGTAGGCATGCAACAGCAACAATAATATGAGTAGGCATGCAATGGCAATAAAAACAATAATACAACTAGGGATGCAGCTGCAACCACAAAACAATAATCTAAGTAGGTTTGCAATTGCAGCAACAGTAAAATAAGTAGGCATGCAACTGTAAGAACCATTACAATATAAGTAGGAATGCAACTGCAACAACAACAACAATAATATAAGTAGGCAAGCTACCACAAAAACAATAATATATGTAGACACGCAACCTTAACAACAACAATATAATTAAGCAGGCAACCTCAACAACCACAATTAGTAATTAGGCACTCAACTACAAGAAAGATAATGCAGATAGGCATGCAATGGCAACAATGAAACAATAATATAAGTAGACATGATACCTCAACAACAGTAAAATAAGTAAGCATGCAGGCACAACAGTAATATAAGTAGGCACAGAACCACAACAACAGCAATAAAATAAGTATGCATGCAACTCCAGCAACAACAATAATACAGTATGAGAAGGCATGCAACCATAACAACAACAGTAATTCAAGAAGGCATGCAAATGCAACAATAACAATAATATAAGTAGGGACAAAACCACAAGAACAATAACATAAGTAGGCATGCTACTGGAACAACAACAATAATCTAAGTAGCCACTCAGCATCAACATCAATAATATAACTAGGCATGCTATGACAGCAATACAAATAGGCACACAACTTCAACAACAGTAAATTAACTGCAACAACAACAACAAGAATATAAGTAGGAATGCAACCGCAGCAACCATAATACAAATAGGCACATAACTGCAAAAGCAATAAAAGTAAGCATGCAAATGCAACAACAGCAGTAATATAATTAGGCATGCAAATGCAACAACAATATAAGTAGGCACGTAACTGTAAAAACAATAGTAAGATAAGTAGGCATGCACCTCAACAACAATAATATAAGTTGGCATGCAACGTCAGCAACATCAATAATATAAGCAGGCACACAACCTAAACAGCAACAGTAAATATGAGTAGGTATGCAACCGCAAAAGCACCAGTAATGTAAGTAGGTATACAACTTCAACAATACTATAAAATGGCTCGCAACCACAACAGTGATATAAGTAGGCATGCAAACTCAACAACAGTAATATCGCTAGGCATGCAACCACAACAACAATAATATAAGTAGGCATGTGACTGCAACAATAACAATGGTATAAGAAGGCATACAACCACAAAAACAACAATGATATAAGTAGGGAAGCAAATACAATAAGATAGGTATGCATGTAACCACAAAAGCAACAATAATTTAACTACGCATACAACCCCAAAAACAATAGTAAAAGGGTCTATATTAGAACATCGAACATTCAAAATGACCCCAACAACAAGTATAAGTAGTCATGCAACCTCAACAAAAAAAGTAATAAGTAGGCATGCTCCTGCAACAACCATAAAATTAGTAAGCACTTAGCCAGAACAACAATAATATAAATAGACATGCAACTGCAACAACAATAATATAAGTAGGTGTGCAACTGCAACAACAATAATATAAGTAGATACGCAACCTCAACAAGAATAATATAAGCAGGCATGCAACTCAAACAACAGTGACATAAGTAAGCAGTCAACTGCAAAAACAACAATAAAACTATGCATTCAACTGCAACAACAACAATATAAGTAGGCATGCAACTGCAACAACAACAACAATATAAGTAGGCATGAACAGGAACAACAAAACAATAATATAAGTAAACATACAACCACAACAACAAGAGTACATGTGGGTACGTAACTGCAATAAGAATAATATAAGTAGGCACACAACCACAAAAACAACAATATTATAAGTAGGCATGCAATCTCAACAGCATTAATATAAGTAAGCATGCAAATGCAAAAACAACAATAATATAAGTAGCCACACAATCGAAACAATAATAGTATAAGTAGGCACTCAACAGCAAAATGAAAAATAAGTAAGCATGCAACTTCAACAGTATCAATATGAATAGGCATACAGCTGCAAAAACAATAATATAAGTACGCCTACAACCTCAACAACAATAATATAAGTAGGCACGCAACCTCAAAAACAAGAATAATATAAATAGCCATGCAACCAGGACAGCAACAATGTACATAGGCATGCAACAACAAAACAATAAAATAAGTAGGCACGCAACCACAACAATGACAAGAATATAAGTAGGCACACAACAGCAAAAACAATATCAGTAGGCACGCAACCTCAACAAAATTAATATAAGTAAGCATGCAACATCAACAACAGTAATATAAGTAGGCACGTAACTGCAACAATAATATAAGTAGGCATGCAACCCAGTATCTGTGCAACCTCAATAACATTAATATAAGTAGGCTGGCAACCACATAATCAATAACTAGGTATGCAGCCTCAAGAATAATATGAGTAGGCACACAACCACAACAAAAATAATATGAGTAGGCATGCAACTGCAAAAACAACAATAAGTAGGCATTTAGCCTCAACAACTATAATGTAAGTAGGCTCACAACTGCAACAATACAATAAGTAAGCATACAACTGCAACAACAACAGTAATATCGCTAGGCATGCAACCACAACAATGATATAAGTAGGCACGTGACTGCAACAATAACAATGGTATAAGAAGGCATACAACCACAAAAACAACAATGATATAAGTAGGGAAGCAAATACAATAAGATAAGTATGCATGTAACCAGAAAAGCAACAATAATTTAACTACGCATACAACCCCAAGAACAATAGTAAAAGGGTCTATATTAGAACACCGAACATTCAAAATGTTGAATGTTCTAATATTGAACCCTATGAATCGAAAATTTAAAACATTGAATATTTAGAACAGCAAATTATTTCCTAGGGAAAAAATTTGCTGTTCCAAAACAGATGCACACAACACAAGCCCACCAAACAAACAGCAATCCACACACATACACCTAAACTCTTACACCTAACCCTACACTAAACTATACATACACCACTAACTATCCACTTACCTTAACCCAAACCCTAACCCTAAGGTCCGTCACTATCACACAGTCACCTCACCCACACCCTAACCCTAACTCACCTACCCTGCCCTCACCCTCACGTCCACACAATTGTACACTTACCTGACCAGCGCCCTAACCCTAACTCACCTAACCCGCCCTAACCCTCATGTCCACACAATCGCACACTTACCTGAACCCGACCCGTAACTTTGCACCACAGCGCTGAAAATACCAAAGCAACAGAAATGGACAACCAAATTGTTTCCCTATATAAAATTTGGTTTTCTGTTTCTTCGATATTTAGAGCATTCGCTGAAAACGGGTCGATATTAGAACACTCAAAATTTTGAACATTCGGTGTTCTAATATAGACCCTACTATAAGTAGGAATGCAACCACAAAAACAACAATAATATAAGTAGCTATCCAACCACAACAAGAATAATATGAGTAGGCATGCAACCCCAACAACAAGTATAAGTAGTCATGCAACCTCAACAAAAAAAAGTAAAAAGTAGGCATGTTCCTGCAACAACCATAAAATAAGTAAGCACTTAGCCAGAACAACAATAATATAAATAGACATGCAACTGCAACAACAATAATATAAGTAGGTGTACAACCGCAACAACAATAATATAAGTAGATACACAACCTCAACAAGAATAATATAAGTAGGTATGCAACTCAAACAACAGTGACATAAGTAAGCAGTCAACTGCAAAAACAACAATAAAACTACGCATTCAACTGCAACAACAACAACAATATAAGTAGGCATGCAACTGTAACAACAACAACAATATAAGTAGGCATGAACAGGAACAACAAAACAATAATATAAGTAAGCATACAACCACATCAACAAGAGTACATGTAGGTACGTAACTGCAATAAGAATAATATAAGTAGGCACACAACCACAAAAACAACAATATTATAAGTAGGCATGCAATCTCAACAGCATTAATATAAGTAAGCATGCAAATGCAAAAACAACAATAATATAAGTAGCCACACAATCGAAACAATAATAATATAAGTAGCCACTCAACAGCAAAATGAAAAATAAGTAGGCATGCAACTTCAACAGTATTAATATGAATAGGCATGCAGCTGCAAAAACAATAATATAAGTATGCCTACAACCTCCACAACAATAATATAAGTAGGCACGCAACCTCAAAAAGAAGAATAATATAAATAGCCATGCAACCAGAACAGCAACAATGTACATAGGCATGCAACAACAAAACAATAAAATAAGTAGGCACGCAACCACAACAATGACAAGAATATCAGTAGGCACACAACAGCAAAAACAATATCAGTAGGCACGCAACCTCAACAACATTAATATAAGTAAGCATGCAACATTAACAACAGTAATATAAGTAGGCACATAACTGCAACAATAATATAAGTAGGCACGCAACCCAGTATCTGTGCAACCTCAACAACATTAATATAAGTAGGCTGGCAACCACAAAATCAATAACTAGGCATGCAGCCTCAAGAATAATATGAGTAGGCACACAACCTCAACAAAAATAATATGAGTAGGCATGCAACTGCAAAAACAACAATAAGTAGGCATTTAGCCTCAACAACTATAATGTAAGTAGGCTCACAACTGCAACAATACAATAAGTAGGCATGCAACTGCAACAACAACAATAATATAAGTAGGCAAGCAACCGAAAAAACAATAATATAAATAGGCTTGCAACTTCAACAACAATAATAATATAATTAGGCACGCAACCGGAACAACAATAATATAAGTAGGGACACAACCACAAAAACAACAGTAATATAAGTAGGTACACAACCCTAACAAGAATAATATAAGTAAGCATGCAACCACAACAGCAGTACAAATAGGCATGCTACTGCAACAACCATAAAATAAGTAAGCACTCAGCCAGAACAACAATAATATAAATAGGCACACAACTGCAACAAGAATAATATAAGTAAGCATGCAACCACAGCAACAATAATATAAGTAGGCACGTAACCTCAACAAGAATAATATAGGTAGGCACACAACTGCAACAACAAATAAAATAAGTAGGCAGTCAACAGCAAAGACAACACCATAAATAGGCATGCAACTGTAACAACAGTATAAGTAGGTATGCAAATGGAACAACAAAACAATAATATAAGTAAGCATGCAACCACAACAAGAATACAAGCAGGTATGGAACTGGAAAAACAATAATAGAAATAGGCACACAACCACAAAAACAACAATATTATAAGTAGGCATGCAACCTCAGCAACATTAATATTTTTTACAATCCCATCCCTGTAGACAAGTCATATCTCTGGTCCCCCGTGTCATGTGCTTGCCACTTGGACAGTCATCTGTTTTAAAATGTGCTGCCCCTCCTTACCCACTGCTGCATCCTGACAACTTTGGAACTCACTCCCTTTGGAATCCCACAAATTCCACCCTTCAGCCAATGGGGATGGCCATTTCAAAGCTCATCTAAGTGTAGGTGTTATCCGAATATCTTTTGTAACTCATGTACTTTCAAGGCAAACAGAACACAGCTCTGGATAAAGTCCACCTAATAAGCAAAACAGCAAATCCAATGAAAAAAACTTCAGAGGCACACCATGACAAATGGAGCCAACCTGATGAAAACCTTTTTATTCACACAAAGAGCACAGAACAGTGGCCAGTAAGTGCTTTCATGTTTCTCTGAACGCTTCTTCAGACATAAAAAGTACTCCTTCTATAGTACATCAATATAAAGGCAGGTTTAACCAGCTTGCACCAATCAAAATCATCCCATTACATAGTTAATTAATGCAATAATCAAGATTCAATTAAATCATCTCTGCCTAGTAATGCTTACAATACTGAAGAATGTAGTGTGTCATTGCAAAACAATGCATATAGAATGCACTGATAGTGGCAGCGGCAGATCCTTGCTGAAAAAGCTCAGAAAGAAAATCCAGAATCACAGGGATAGAAGCAGTGTATGGATCTACATTCATTCTCTGTACTCAGATAGAAAATCTTTTCCATTTACTGCCATACGAATATGTGACACTGAGGATGATACATCATGAAGCCTGACTATGGATGCAACTGGAGCAGCCATGCTGTCAATTTTAGGGTGTGGATTCAGGGGTGTAGCAAACCCAACATGTGAATCAGTAGATCTGGAGCTGAGTCCAAAATCCAAGAATAGTCCAGGAGGAGAGGCTCGAGGAAGGGGAACCAGACCTGATGAGGCCAGTAAGGAGCAATGAGGATCAACTTGCTTCCCAGCCAACTGGCTTTCTGAATCACTTTGGAAATGAGAGGGATTGGAGGAAAGGCATACAGAAGTCCCATGGGCCAATCGTGATCTAGAGTGTCTTTGGGAGACTCCCCTGGAGGGGGAATGAGGGAAAAATAGCTGCTGCATTTGGTATTGACTGGGCTGGCAAAAAGGTCTGTCCTCATTTCCAGAAAATCTGATCCACTGTTTCTCGTTTCAGAGACCACTCATGAGGCATTAGGATTGCCTGGCTGAGCTTGTCGGCTATCACTTTGGTCGTCCCTGGAATGTGCATTGCAACCAGAAAGCACTGGGAAGAAATCGCCCATTCCCAAACTCGCATGTTTTTTCGACAGAGTGGGTAAGATCTGGTACCACCCTGTTTGTTGATATACCAAACCACCGACAATCACAATTGTCCTTAGAGGAAGGTCTTGAAGTGCTTGCAATGCCAGAAGCACCACCCTCATCTCCAGAACACTGATATGCAGATGAGCCTCGTGTTCTTGCCATGTGCCTTGGACAGTTCTGCCAAGATAATGCCCCCCCACCCGATCTGGGAGGCATCCGTGGTCACAGTGGTAACGGTTTGGGCCGGAACAAAGGGGGCACCTGTGATCGGTTGATTGGGAGCTATCCACCAATGAAGGTCCTTCTTGCATGATTCCGTCAGCAGGATAGGATGTCTCAGTGGGAGAGATTGGAAGGACCACTGGGAAAACAGAAGCCACTGGAGAATTCTCATGTGCAACCTGGCTAATGGTACCAATAGAATTGTGGAAGCCATAGTCCCAAAGAGCTGAAGAACCCACTTTGCTTTGACTTTTCACAATGGGAGAAAATGTTGAACTTGGGAGATTAAGTTCTGTGCCCTTTCGGTGGGGAGACTAGCTGTCATGTTCACTGTGTTTACCTCTGTGCCTATAAAAATCACAGATTGAGAGGGCAATAATGCAGATTTTTTCCAATTTATGGAGATCCCTAACTGAGCACAAAGTTGAATCGTGGCATCCCTGTTTTGGAGGAGTAGATGCCTGGTGGGAGCGGTCAGGAGCCAGTCATCCAAATACGGAAACACCTGGAATCCCTGACGTCTCAGGTGAGCTGTCACTACTGCCATGCATTTGGTGAACACACTGGGGGCTATGGTGAGACCAAAGGGCAGAGCGTGAAACTGATAGTGACTGGCTCCCAGCCGGAAGCGTAGATGGCTTTGGGATGCCTTGTCCATTTTTATGTGGTAGTAGGCATCCTGAAGATCCAGACAGCACATCCAAAAGTCTTTCCCTAACGACGGGAGTATAGACTGCAGTGTTACTATCTGAAACTAGTCCTTCTTCACTGATTCATTCAATCTGCTGAGGTCCAATATTGGCCTCCAATCTCTGGTTCGTTTTGGAACTAAAAAGAACCTGGAGTAAGTTCCAGATCCTCTCTGGTCTGCTGGGACAGGCTGGATTACTCTTTTCATGAGCAACTTGTTGATCTCCACAGTTGCCTGATCCCTGTGATTGGGTGGTACATCTGGGATCCTTTTGGGAACAAATGGTGATTGGGAAAAGGGTATGATATAATCTCTGGTAACAACTCTTTGTACCCACTTGTCTTGGGTGATATTTAGCCAAGCTTCTTGGTACAAAGAAATGCTACCCCCGGCCGCCCCAGAGAAGCGCAGTTGGGCTCCACATCAGGAGCGTTGATAAGGCTGTCCTCAAAAGGAATCATAGCCTTGTTGGTATTGCAGACCACCCCTGCCTCTAGGGTGATATCTGCCATTTCCTCATCCTCTGCCTCTGAAGGAGGATTCACCCTGTGTGTCAGGAAAGACCCTCTGGGACTTCTTGAACCACATTTTACTGCCCCTTTGACCCTTGGGGTATGGTCTGGAAGGGACAGTAAAATGCACTCCCACGGCAGAAAGCGTCTTTCCTTCTTGCTCACACCGAGTGAGTATATCCTTCACCTTGGAACCAAACAATGAGGAACTATTAAATGGGGCATTGGTGAAAGTAGACTTGAACAGTTCTGCAAAATTACATAAGTGCATCCAGGAGTGGCACCTCAAGGCAACTCCAGAACTGGCTGCTCTACTCGCTCCATCCGCAGCATAAGAGATAAGTCGCATGGAGGAGTTAACCACAGAATTTAAGGTGGACAACTGAGTAGAAATCTTGTCAGGAACTCCCTCAGTACACATACCTTGTATGGAATCTCCTAACTCTTGAGGAGATCCATCTGCAACCTCATGAAGTGCGTGAGATAGTTCAGCAATCAAAGTGTAAAGGCCGCTGAACTAAAAATACACTTCCCAAATCTGTCCATCTGTTGAGACTCCTTGTTTGGTGGATGAACAGATGAAGAGGTCTCCATTAACTCTTTCTTTGTGGCCTCCGCCACCACAATGGCATCTACGGGAACATCCTTGGACAAGAACTATTTACCAGAAGGGGCAGACAAGAACTTATTTGGTCTCCTGGGGACTGGCTCCATGGTGTCAGGAGTATCCCACACCTTTTGACTAACTAGATTCATCAGTTCGTCAAAAGGTGGGGCACCCAAGAGGCAGAAGGTTGAGTCCCAAAAGCCTTCAGGTACACTGACTCCTCATCAGAAGGGTTAACAGTGGGCCAGTCGCACCTCTGCCTAAGGATCTCTAAAATGTCCACAAAGGAGACATAATCAGAGGACAACTTGGGGGACCCTTCCGACTCCTTGAGGTCAGTGTCCGATGTCAAAGACTCATCCTGGGAGTCAATATGTTTCCTCTTACATAACCTCTTCTGGGGAGGCTCCTCAGAAGGATATTCCAGGGAAGCCTCGGAAGAGTGGGGGCCACCAGCCGATGGCTCCAATGGCTGCGGGTCTCTGCTGTCTCCAGAGAGAGTAGGGTCTGAGACTGAAGTGGGTGCTCTCGGGGGAAGAGTGCTGGTGCCACTGGTAGGGGCTGGAGAATGAGACAGCACGCTCTTCATCATCTCAAATGCTGACCTCTCTGGCTCTGAAGACCTCTCCTGCTCCAAAGAGACACGGGTTGGCACCGGAGCCATAGCTGTCGGCTCCGAGATAGATGCAGGGTCCGAGCTCACCCTGGCCGAAGCACCAAGAGGAAGGCTCAAAACTGAAGAAGATCGATTCTAACCTTCCCTGTCGGTGCCGACAGGAGAGCTTCGGCCCCTGGACATGATGGATGCCACTGAGAGTGTTGGAGTTGAACCCAGCCCAAGGCAGCAACAAGGTGAGTTGGAGCCGGCATTTCCTCTGTTGGCACCAAGCACTCAGGCTCCGAAAGGCCAGTATGGCTCAGAGGAGGAAAAGCAGACAAGGGCAAAGCTGGGCCAAGTGGCTCCGGAGCCGACTGGGTCAGAGCCAACAATAATTTTGGTAAGGCAGATGACTTCAGGAGTCTCAGCACTACCCTCTCCACATCTTCTTCTGAAAGGCTCCTGGAAGACCTGGAAGACATTGTTGGGGATCTTGACCTGGGGGGCACTGGAGACTTAATTGTTACAGAAACCAGTAGGGAGCTTACAGACCGGCTCCGAGTAGCAATGTCAACTGCTATATCAATAGGTTCAGAGATTGGTTCCGAAACACCTGTAACAGACTCTGACACCACCATGATGCTTTCCTTTGGCTCTGAAGGCTGAGGAGTCAAGGAGGCAGATTTGGATTGTTTTGGCTGTTTAGGAGGTGGCTCCGAAACACCAGTTGGCAAAACTGTGGTGGTGGTGCTGCGGTAGCATTGTCGCCTCACAGTAAGATGTTGTCCTGTTTGATTCTCAGCTAGAGTCTCTTCTGTGGGAAGACATGCATGAATGGGCGTACCTTCGTTGAAGGTTGTGCGTCAGGGCTGGCAACTCAGCATGAAAAATCTACAGCCAATCATTAGCGGACTGGAGTTCCGCTGTGGCAACCCCTAACTGGGAAAAGCCGAAAGACACAACAACAGGAAGCTGAAGAACTGGATAGTGCTTCCTCAAAGCATGGTTTCAAGAGTCCCTTGAGTATGAGTTTGTTCTTTCTCTCCTGTAACACTCTAGGAAAGAAAGCATGGCAGAACAAACACGACTCCTGTAAGTGGATGGCCCCTAGGCAGTAGACACAGCTACTGTGGCCATCCATTAAGGACATCTTTTGGGAGCATTTCATGCACTTTTTGAATCCCGAGGGTTTATGCTCCTTACTTTCCTTGGACATATTACACACACACACACACACACACACACACACACACACACACACACACACACACACACACACACACACACACAACCCAGAGAGATTGAAAAGAAGAAAAGGAGAAAAAGAAGGAGGACTAGATCCTCTAACTAAAATGGGCCTAGCCCTAAGAAGGACTTACATGAGGACTAGGTCCTCTAACTTAAACGTGCCTAGCCCGGTGTAGTGAAACTAGGTCTTCTAACTTAAACAGACCAGAAAGAAAAGCCCATGCACACAAGAAACCGTAAAATACACAATACATTTCTATATTCTTAAAAAAAAAAAAAAAAAGGTAGTATACTTGCAATCCTAGTAAATTCACAAGCGGATCCCCACCAAACAAACAATGTCAAAATAGCAGAACTAACTGCCAAAGGTGACCAAAAAAAGTCAGAATAACAACAGACAAGACAACAGGAGCCCCTGTTGACTAAAAGCGGAAAACCGTCAAAAACTCTGCCTAATATCAAAAAATGCGCAAAGGCACCTAAACTAACTGGCACACAGGATACCAATAACAACTAGTACACTAAGTTGCACTCACAAAGGGCAAGCAATACAACTGCCTAATCTATTAGCAACAATATACAATAGAGCATTGAATATGATAGAATATAAGAATTTTGAAAAAACTTAGCCAGAGCCAAGGGAAGCACAACCAAACTCGTCGACGTGGCAAACGAGATCTAGGGATTGTACTGGTGCACCATGGGATTCCTGCTGAGCCACAAGCCAACCAGAAGTCTTCCAGCTTGTAAATCAGCCAAGTTGGAGCCGAGGATTGGCTCCGAACCCATATGTAAAAATGAAGGTGAGATCGGACTACCTAACATCATGTATTCACGCTTGTGTACCAAGGTAATAAATAGGAGTCTGCCCATTAAAAGTGACTAGTGAGTAAGGGGTCTATCTTTAAGGAAGGGTTTCAGTGAAACCCTATCATTTAGACCATGTAACCTATCTGCTTGTAATCTCAGGATCCATCTAGCTTCCTGCTTCTCAGTATGGTTCCTGGCATCACCTAACCTCACTGTTTTGTATATTACTCTCATCTTCTCTACTGATGGCATAAATGTGTTCCCTCACACGTTCTCTCAGCATTCTATTGGTTTTGCCAACATAGAAGCAACTGCATTTCTGACATATAGCTAGATACACGAGATCCCTTGTCTTACAGTCTGCATATATCTTAAAAGAAAATACATGACCTGTGTCAGGGTGAACAAATTCCTTGCTCCCAGACATGAAACTGCAATGGTTGCATGACCTACATGGAAATGTCCCTACTCTGACAGATCTGGTCCTATCCCTTCCAGTCTTCTCATAGCACAATATCCTTTTCAATGACTGAGTATTCCTGTATGTAAGATTTGGTGTATTCCCTGCTTCTTCTCTGACTTTACTGTCCAAAGTGAATATGTGCCAATTATTATGAATGATCTCCTTAATCTTTCTGCTATTGTTTGCGTAGGGTATCACTATCCTACTGATATTACCAGTACCTCTGGTTCCATTAGTCTCTGTACATAATCTCCCTCTATTCTTCTTAATGTATGGTTTACCTGTGGTGTCCCTTCTCATCACAATCTCATCATGAATATCATCAGTTTCATAGTTATGGTACCCTCTCTCCTTAAATTCATTCTCTAAACTGTGTAACCTGAGCTGAAACACAGAATCTTCACTGGTGAGCCTGGAGGCCCTTAGGGCCTGACCTTTTACTATATTTTGGTAGATGTGTGGAGGGTGCATGCTTGTGCGATGTAACAATGCATTCTTCCTACAAGTCTTCCTAAACATCTCTGTCTTTATCCCTTCATCTTGTTTACATACTAACACATCTGGAAATTCTCTTTCTTGGACCAATTCCCTGTAAAAGAGAGAAAAGTGGTAGAGCCATTTATATACTCTATGAAACTTTTTAAACTATCCTCATCACCCCTGCAAACAAAAAAATAATCTAAAAAGCATTTATAGTATTTGCTCTGAGTTGTATACTGTGTATTCTGCATCACACAGGTATCCTCCCATTACACCATTACCAAATTGGCATAAGAATTGGTCCACAGAGTCCCCATCGCTACACCTTTCAATTGTAGAAAATAGTTGTCATCATATATAAAGACATTGCTTTTCAAGATAACATCCATGAGCATTACACATCTAATGATCAAATCTCTTGGCATACTTTTCTCTGTCAGGAACAACCTCATATATTCAACACTGGTTTCATTTGGTATACTAGTAAACAATGAGGTGACATCTAAAGTAACTAACAAATCTGAGGATATATCACCTCCTGTTGTTACATACTCTGTCAGAGTTTCCAAGAAATGCTGAGTATCTCTAATCACTGTTGTTGTCACATTGACTACCTGTCTTAAATGCTTCTCAACATAAATAGATACAGGCTCTGTTAGCCATCATTTACTCGAGACAATGGGTCTCATAGCAGGATTTAGCAAGCATTTGTGTATCTTATGTAGTCCTCTTATAACTGGAATCACAGGTTTCTCGATCAAAAAATACTTATACAGCCCAAAATCTATAACATTACATATAAACATATCATATAATGTGCTATGTACATCTTTTATAATCCTAGCTAACGGTACAGCATTCAAATTCTGATAGGTCCCTTGTTCTCCCAATAAATCACTCATTTTACTTGCATAAACATTTCTATCCATTAGAAGAATAGTTCTGCCTTTATCGGTGGGTCTAATAACAATTCCTTCATTGTCTTGAAGAGTCTTGAGTGCTTCTCTTTCCCTGACATTAAAATTGTAAAAAACATCTTTCCTATCAGCTCTGCCTCTCTCCAATAAGTTCAGTAAATCCCTCTCACAAGCTTTCTCAAACACCTCTAACAACGGATGTAACTGGGGTGTAAAAGTGGATGGTTTACTAAAACTTGTAGTTACATTACTCACATTATCACCATATAACATGTTTAAACTAACTTTCCTCGTGAATAATTTAATGTCCAACATTAATTCAGTACAATCAATGCTCTTGGCAGGGATAAATGAAAGCCCTTTATTTAAAAGTTCTCTTTCTGTTTCATTTAAAACATAACTGGAAAGATTAATCACTAAGTCCGACTCACCAGTCACAATATCTTTTTCTGGAACTCCAGCCTCTCTTCCGATTTGCATTTCCTCATCCACAATTGAGGGCTCCATGCTTGCTTTTGAAATGCTCGGAAGGGCAACAGAAAAGGACAAAACGGAGTCGTAACATCTGACGTTGTTGCCATCTCCTGTATCAGTTTCTCCTTCCTGCGAAAATCCTGGACAATGGAAATGTCTCTATTTTCACCTTGTGAGCCTTCTCTTGTACTTTCTGTAGACCCAAAAGCATGTCCATTCACATCAATACTCTCCTCTCTCTCACTGACGTTGGGTGTATCAGCTGACGTAGTAGGAAGTGAGGTTGCCGCTCGTGATTGGTTGATGTTTGCTGGTTGGCTGGAATCTCTGCCTCTCATTGGTTCCCATGGCCATGAGAAGGCATTTCCCTTTTGGAAATCCAAAAAGTCTCTCTTGAGTTTCTTCTTTTTCACCTGCATTCATTTGTTTTCAAGTAGTGTAAAGTGTGTACTTAGTTCTAACAAAAAACATTCATTTCATTCACTGAAAGGGCAGTCACTAGTTCTTGCTGTGCCCTAGTTGCTTCATCCATAAGCCCTCTCTCAATGTTCATATACTGCTCAATGAGCAACCGCATATAACTACAGCTTGTTTCAATATTCAGTTGTTGCCATTTAGTTAGCAACTCTGGTATGTGTTACCAAAAGGGGGCATCTTTAAAATTCGCAAACCTCTAGGTACTACCTTAAAGAAGAGGCAAGCCTCCATGTGCTTCCTCTGCCATTGTGTATGTTTAAGCTTATCCAAAGTATTTCTCAGCTTCCTGGTAAGTTGTATCACATTTATATTGTGGACAGTGTTATTACTTTGATCAGCGTTAGCCGTTAATTCAGTCCTGGTCAGTTTCAGTAATGGATTAGTCTCTGCTTTCAAAAGTCTTAAAAAAGACACATCCTCTTTCTGTTTTGAGTTTTCTCCCAAAGTGGAGTTCAGTAGATTAAATCCTGTGGAAATGGTCTCTCCTGTCATGTTCCTTAGCTGAAATCCAACACAGAAGGAGTCAAGGCAAACAGAACACAGCTCTGGATAAAGTGCCCCTGATAAGCAAAAGAGCAAATCCAATGAAAAAAAACTACAGAGGTACACCACGACAAATGGAGCCAACCTGATGAAAACCTTTTTTATTCACACAAAGAGCACAGAACAATGGCCAGTAAGTGCTTTCACGTTTCTCTGAATGCTTCTTCAGACTTAAAAAGTACTCCTTCTGTAGTACATCAGTATAAAGGCAGATTTAACCAGCTTGCACCAATCAAAATCATCCCATTATATCGTTAATTAATGCAGTAATCAAGAATCAATGAAATCATCTCTGCCTAGTAATGCTTACAATACAAGAATGTAGTGTGTCATCACATAACAGTGCATATAGAAAGCATATGCAAATGTGTGCATGCAATAAAAACATATATATATATATATATATATATATATATATATATATATATATATATATATACATACATATATATATCCAGAAGATCGAAGATTGAGAAGACCGACGGATGAAAACCCGGCTGAGAAGACCCTGAGAAGACTAACATGGGAAAAGGCTGTGTAAGTATGTGTCTAGGGATATGGGTGGGTTAAGTGAGTTAGGGTTAGATAGTCTTTGGGTTAGGGTGGGTTAAGTGAGTTAAGTGATAGTCTTTGGGTTACAGGTGGTTTAAGTGAGTTAGGGTTAGTTAGGGTTTGGGTTAAGGGTGTAGATAGTTGTGTATGTGAGGTTTGTGTGCTTGTGTTGTGTGTGTGCGGATTTGTTTTGTTTGTTTATTGTCGGTTATGTGGTGTGTCTCATTTCGTTGTCGGTGTTGTGGTTTGTCGGTGTTGTCAAGTAGATCCATATATATATATATATATATATATATATATATATCTACTAACTAATAAAATGTGCATAGAAAATATATATAACAAGATACAACTATTGACTCCTGTGCTGTACTTCTGTAATTCTCTACTACCTCGCACACTTGCATGGACCTTAGCATTCAGGTTTCAGCATTTTAACTAGCTCATGTAATTCCCTTATTTTGCCACCAGGTGGCAGTGTAACACAAGCAAACCAACCCCTATCTTACCTAAATGAGAGAAAAAAAATATACTAAACCAAGTGCATAGAGAGTTACTTTATTCAGCACTTCATCCCAGACAGGCACCCATCTCACTTGCTTTATCAGCCTTGTCTACACAGAAACATACTTTCTCCCAAAAGCTTTGTGTCCCCTTGTAACTACCTCATTTTATCTGCTTAGATAGCTGTTCACTCACCTTAGACTCATCAGGCCAATGCTGTTACTGATAGTTTTTTTCAAGCCATCTTGCCTCTGTTACAGCTGGGCTAGCCCCACTCTGTTCACTCTCACTGTGCTCGGGCTCACTCTGCTCATCTACCCTACCTCCTTCCCACCCACCCCCACTTCAATTACATTTATTCTTATCCTTGACCCACCTCCTTACCCATCCACCAATCCAGATCCTCCCCATCACACCCCACCCATTCCCACACTCCAATCCCCTACTTACTCCACCTTCCCTACTACCTCATACCCAATTACCTCCGTCTCTATCTCCACCCCTTTTACTTACATCTACCCTCATCCTTCACACCTACATCACACCTCTACACTCCTCCCCTACTTCAGTTGCACTACCCCAAACTCTTACACACACTCCACTTACAAACACACTCTACTGCCATAACTAGTCCTCATACATTTACCCAGCACACTTCACTCTCCACTATAATGCCTTTCATACTCAACACATGATTTATTGCTCTTACTATTTACCTCATTCTCCTTCTAACACTTCACCTAACCTACTTACCTCCCAAACCCACATCTACAACAGCCACCTACTATGTCACCCATTCCAGCTACTCTGCAAACTGCTCTACTCTGTATGCCACAGATTTAATTTTACATAAACTAATTGTTCTCTCTCCTCAACACACTCTTCCTAACAATCTCACCCACAACTTTAGGAAAAAGAAGTACCATCCCTATATTACTCCCACTCATCCTAGCCTAGTCCTATGTGGTGATATACACCCCAACATTGGCCCTTCTCCTCCCTCTCAGAATGCCTCTATGAATGTCACTAACACCTCTAAATCCCTACATTTCACCACCAACACACAAAGCATATAAAATAAAATTCCCCTTCTACAAGCCTGACTAGCACAACATAAACCTGACTTCACAGCCATAACAGAAAACTGGCTAAAACCATATATAAAAAACTCTGAATTTCTTCCCCCTAACTATTCATGCCAACAGATAGACTCCACAAAAAAGTGGGGGCATCAGCTTACTTTATCCTAGTACCTTCACAATAATCCCATAGTCAAATCCATCCCCCCTTTTTCCACTGCAGAGTTACTTATTACCTTCCTAAAGCTAAATGACAATAAATGTATCTGTATCATACTCATATATATTCCCCCAAGCAACAATGTTCCTATTCTTCAAGACATTCTTGCATGGACTACCAACAACATAAAAAAAATGAAACAATCATCCTAGGCGATGTTAACATTAATTGGTTAGACTTCTCCATGAACAACCCTTCCTCTAATATTAACCTTCATACCTACACTCAACTAGTATCAGACATTACTAGACCTGATAAACAGAATATCAAATGCTCTATCCTGGACTGGGTCATGGTTTCTGACCCTAGCAAGAGCGCCACCTCTGGTATACTCCTTGATAGTATCAGCGACCACTCTCCTGCATATATAATATGCAAACCCTCCTCTTTACCAAATATACACCAGTATAGACAAAGTTGAGATTTATCGCATTTCTGTCCAAATACCTTTAATGACATCGTACATAATACTAACTGGAACCCATTAAAAGTTCTCCCACTCAACGAAGCCATGGATTTCTTCAATTCCACATTTCTCAATGTCCTAAATAGGCTTGTCCCTCTCTGCCTAAAAACAGTCAAGACTAAACATGCTAAATGGCTTATCAAGTCCACAAAATAAATCATGTCTTCCAGGGAAAAAAACCTGGAATGTCTGGCTAAAAAACAAAACCTCTTCCAATCTCCATAAATATAAACAACTTCACAACCAGGCCAAATGATTAGTACTCAGAAATAAAAAAAGACTAGTTCTGTACCCTCACAACCAACACATACATAACCCCAACAAATTTTGGGGAGCAATCAACTGCCTACTACATCCTGAAACTAACCACAATCCTTGCCCTAACCTTGAAAATACTCCCACTGAATTAGCCTCACTCTTCAACTCTTATTTCATAAACACCATTGCTAAACTTACTACCACTTTCCTACCCATCACCACATACCCATTAGACCCTACACTTGCACAAACTCCATCTAACACAGTACCCTCTTTCACACTCTCTCCCATACCTACCTCTACTATTCTTCTAAAGCTTTTTCAGAAACTTAAACCATGCACCAATGCTCCAGATAACCTACCCACAGAAAACTTACAGCTATCAGCCTCCTCCTTAGCATACCCCATCAGCATTCTTATCAATAGGTTCATTCATGAATCAGTCATTCCAGACATCTGGAAAAAATCTTATGTTCTCCCACTACATGAAGGAGGACACAACTCTGACATCTCAAACTTCTGACTTATTGCCACTCTTTCCCCCATATCAAAAATACTTGAAAAGTGCATCCACATCCAGTTCCTTAACCATCTATTTATTTATTTATTTTTAAATTTATTTATTTAACATTTGCTGACCAGGAAAGTCCGACTAGGTTCCACAGAGCCTGTTTTCAGTGGAGGCCCGGGAAGAAATGCTCCAGATGCATGTCTTTGGAATGTGAGAGGAAACCGGAGTACCCGGAGGAAACCCACGAGAACAAAGGGAGAACATGCAAACTCCACACAGAAGGCACCGCATCCGAGAATCGAACTAGAGAACCTCTTGCTGTGTGGCAACAATGTTAACCGCTGCACTACTGCGCTGCCCTAAACAACTAAACAGCATCTCCTTTCCTTCACTCAGCATGGCTTTAGGCCAGGACACAGCACCTATACTGCTCTCATTTCTTTCCTAGACAAAGTAAACAGAGTTTGAGATGAAGGATCCATTGTCTCTGCACTGTTTCTTGATCTATCAAAAGCATTCAATACAATCTCCCACACCCTCCTACTCACTAAACTCTCCAACCTTGGCATCTCTCCTCCCACCCTTCAATGGTTACAAAACTATCTCAGTAATAGGCAGCAATCTTGTATTTGGCAGCATTCCTCCTCCCCCTTTATCAGTACCAATACTGGGGTACCCCAGGGTTCTATACTGGGTTCCCTTCTTTTCAGTATATTCATTAATGCCTTCCAAAATTCTCTCACCCACAGTACCATCATCCAACATGCAAATGAGTCTACAAAAATCTGCTTCACTAAATCTGCCTCTTTATTACAACTTATCCAAAAAGCATTCACCACAACTGAATCCTGGATGCCACAAAACCATCTCACACTTAATCCTAATAAAACTAAACTCTTTAATATTTGCCCCCAAAAAATCCAGCCAAACTGACAAGTCTGAATTCTTTATCCAGTCACAAAACAGTACTATTATAGATGTCATTCCTATTACCAAATTGCTCGTTGTCACTATTGATGATAACTTAAGCTTTGACCTCCATATCCACAATAACATAAAAAAAACATCAAAAACTGGGCGCCCTTTACAGGCACAACTAATTCCTCTGCAACTCAGCAAAAAAGTCCCTTGCCTTATCTTTCCTACTTCCAACTATTCTATATGGAAACCCTATCCTCACCAACATCCAGTCCTCTCTAAAACTAAAACTCAACTCATGCTATAACAATTGCCAAATTTGCTACAAATGTGAACTACTACACCCACCACTGCTCCTCACTACACCAAGTAAATTGGTTGAGCTCCCTCATCAACTCACTTATGCACAAATAATTACTGCCCATAAACGTATCTACAATCCAGCAGCCTGCCAAGCCCTCTCCCACATTCTGAGTACATACCAACCAAAACGACTCTTAAAATCAGAAAATAAAATGCTGTTGAACATTGATATACCTAAGCTCTCAGCCGGCCAAATGCTATACTCTTATGCTTTCTCCAAATTATGGAATAACCTCCCAGCCTCTCTCAGAGCTATCAGCAATCATACTAATTTTTAAAAAATTCCCTAAACTGCATCTCTCCTCACACTGGATATGCACATGTACCCTTACAGACTACCCCAAAACCTAACCTTTTCTTAGAATTCTTACTCTTTCTCACTCTATGACCAGTCCACCCCCTTCCCTTTTCAAAACTACTCCTTCTGCTGTCATTCTAGCCTCTGCAATGCCCACTTTAACTTTCTGCTTCACTCTCTCTTTTCCTCTATCCTATGCTTAATTATCTCTCTACTAACATCTCACTACCACTTATACACTTTTTCACTATCATAGGCACCTAAGTATCAATAGCTCTCCTCCATTTCATCAAATGATTCTATGTTATTTTAACATTTTCTGTATAATTATGCTTTATTTTATGTTTTACTACTGTATTATACACTGTACTTATTGTGTTAACACTTTATCTGTATGTAACTATATTTGGAACTTTTCTCCCCAGGCCTCCACTGAAAATGGGCTCTTCTCAGTCCCAGTAGACTTTCCTGGTAAACAAATGCAATAAATAAACAAATAAATAGGCATGCAAATGCAAAAACAAGAATAATATAAGTAGACATGCTACCTCAACAACAATAATATAAGTAGGCTTACAACTGAAACAATAATAATAATATAAGTAGGCACTCAACAGCAAAAACAACAATAATGTAAGTAGGCATGCAACCTCAACAACATTAATCTAAGTAGGCATGCAGCCACAAAATCAGCAATAGTATAAGTAGGCTTGCAACCTCAACAACAATAATATAAGTGGGCACGCAACCTCAAAACCAACAATAATATAAATAAGCATGCAACTGGAACAACAACAATGTAATTAGGCACGCAACACCAACAACAAAACAATAAAATAAGTAGGCATGCAACCACAACAATGACAAGAATATAATGCACGCAACCACTTCAACAATAATATAAGTAGGCACACAACTGCAGAAACAACGATATAAGTACAACCTCAACAACATTAATATAAGTAGGCATGCAACCACAAAATGAATAATATAAGTAGGCATGTAACCTCAACAACAATAATATAAGTAGGCCTGCAACCGCAGCAACAATAATATAACTAGGCATGCAACCACAAAAACAGCAATAATATAAGTAGACACACAACTGCAACAGCAACAGTAATATAAGTAGGCAGGGTACCACAACAAAAACAATAATATCACTAGCCATGCAGCTGCAATAGAACAATAATATACGTAGGCTCGCAACCAAACAACAATAAAATCGCTAAGTATGCAACTGCAAGAACCAGTACAATATAAGTGGGAATGTAACCACAACAAGAACAATAATATAAGCAGGCAAGCAACTGCAACTTCAACAACAACAATAACATAATTAGGCATGCAATTGCAACAACAAACAAACCTATAAGTAGGCACAGAACCACAACAAGAATATAAGTAGGCAAACAACAGCAAAAACAACATTAATATAAGTAGGCATGCAAATGATAAAACAATAATAATCTAAGTAGGCATGCAACCACAACAACAGTAGTATAAGTAGGCATATAACCACAACAACAATAATATAAGTAGGCACGCAACCATAAAAACAATAATAATATAACTAGGCATGCAACCTCAACAATATTACGATAAGTAGATAAACAACTGCAAAAACAACAATAATATAAATAGGTATGTAACCGGAACAACAGCAATGTAACTAGGCAAGCAACAGCAACAACAAAACAATAAAATGAGTAGGCACAAAACCACAACACCAACAGGAATATAAGTAGGTATGCATCCTCAACAACATTACTATATCTTTTGACCACCACATTGCCACTGTGATCAGAAAGTCCTTCTGTACGGCACATCTCATTACTAAGGGTTTTGCATCTAGGAAGAAAGAGGTCACTGTCTCCCTCTACTCTTCCCTCATTAGGCCAATCATTGAGTACAATGCCCCATTTGGCATGTACCTCACTAGACACCTGCAACAACTGGAGAGGCCACAAAAGTACCTCACAAAGAGGATCCTAGGCCTTAAACATTTGTCCTATATGGACAGACTAAAAAAACTCCAACTATTCTCTGTCTCATATCGCCTACTTAGAGATGATCTCTGCTTAACTTACAAAGCCAAGTCTGACCCAGCAATGTTACGAATGCTGCATCTAAAGAAATCACAATCCCTCTGCACCACATGCTCCAGAGATCTCAACTTCATTACCACAATCAACAGAATGTGCTGGAGGGACAGATTCATAACCCAGAGACTGCCCATGCTATGGAATAGACTTGCCATACATGTCATAAAGAGCACCCCACTGGCCCTCTTCAAGAGAAATCTTGATTAGTGGATGGGAAATAGAAAATTCACCCTAGGAATCACTCCAGTGGCTCTACTCCACAGGGGCACTGGAAATTAAGGTTGAGTGGCACGATGCCAGGTTAATCTTATGGGGTAGGCTTGTAAAGGCTCCAGAGCCATTAGCCTAGTACACACCTATAAGTAAACATGCAATTCAACCATAAAAACAATAATAAAAGTAGGTATGCAACCTCAACAACAATAATATAACCAGGCATGCAACTGCAAAAAAAATAATATGAGTAGGCATGCAACTGCAAAAACAATATAAGCATGCTGCAGCCTCAAGAACATTAATATAAGTAGACATGCAAACACTAAAACAATATGAGTAGTCATGCAAGCACAACAACAATAATATACATAGGTAAAAATGACAATAATGTAAGAAGGCATACAATCTCAACGACATTAATATAATTAGGCACTCAACTGCAAAAACAAGAATTATATAAATAGACATGCAACCGGAACAACAACAATGTAACTAGGCATGCAACAGCAACCACAAAGCAATAAAATAAGTAGGCATGCAACCACATCAACAACAGGAATAAAGGTAGACACGCAACCACAACTATAATAATATAACTAGGTAGACAACTGCAAAAACAACAGTAATATAAGTAGGTATGCAACCTCAACAACATTAGTATAAGTAGGCAAGCAAACACAAAAACAACAGTAATATAAGTAGGCATGCAACCCCAACAACAGTGCTATAAGGAGGTATGCAACTGTAAAAACAATAATATAAGTAGGCATGCAACTGCAAAAACAACAATAATATAAGTAGGCATGCAACCTCAACAACATTAATATAATCATACAAGCAACTGCAAAAACAGTAATTTAAGTAGGCACGCAACTGGAACAACAACAATGTAAGTATCCATACAACAGCAAAAACAAAACAAAATAAGTAGGCATGCAGCCACAACAACAACAAAAATATAAGTAAGCACGCATCCGCAACAACAATAAGTAGGCACACAACTGCAAAACAACAATAATATCAGAGCAACCTCAACAACATTAATATAAGTAGGCATGCAACTGCAAAAACAATAAAATAAGTAGCATGCAACTTCAACAACAATAATATAAATAGGTATGCAATCACAACAACAATAACATAAGTAGGTGCACAACAATAATAACAACAAGAATATAAGTAGTCATGCAACCTCAACAACAATAATAGAAGTAGGCACCCAATGGCAACAACAATAAAATAACTAGGCACGCAACTGCAACAACCAGTAAAATAGGCATAAAACCACAACAACAATAATATAAGTAGACACGCAACCACAAAAACAATAATATAAGTAAGCATGCAACTGCAAGAACAATAGTATAAGTAGGTATACAACTTCAAAAACAATAATAATGTAAGTAGGGATGCAACCTCAACAGCATTAATTTAAGCTGGCATGCAACCACAAAAACAATAATATAAGGTGACGTGCAGCCTCAACAATAGTAATGTAAGTAGGCATGCAACCGCAACAAAAATATTATGAGTAGGCATTCAACTACAAAAATAACAATAATATAAGTAGGCATGCAACCTCAACAACAGTAGATAGGCAACTGCAACAACAATAATATAGGTAAGCATGCAACTGCAAAAACAGCAGTAATATAAATAGGCATGCAACCCGAACAACAGCAATATAAGTAGGCATGCAAATGCAGCAACAAAACAAAAATATAAGTACGCATGCAACCACAACAAGTATATAAGTAGGCATGCAGCCTCAAGAGCACTGTTATAAGTAGGCATGCAACCACAAAAACAACAATATAAGTAGGGATGCAACCTCAATAACATTAATATAAGTAGACATGCAAACACTAAAACAACAATAATATTAAGTAGGCATACAACCTCAGCATCAATAATATAAGCAGCCATGCAAGGGCAACAACAAAAAACAAAAAAAAACTTAAAACATTATATAATGTGGAGGTTCACCCCCCCACACCCCCTACTTAAATATACCAACTCCGAGATTGCACCACAGTCGAGGAAATTGGGAACTCCCGAAACCAGCCTAGTGATTTTTTGCCCTGTGAAAAAATCTCTGTTCTGGGTGTTCGGGATTGTAAGCTTTCACTTAAAAAGGGTCGATGAATTAGCGTTCGCTTTTCTAAGCATTCGCTAATTCAATATAGACCTGCAACAACATTAATAGAAGTAGGTACATAACTGCAAAACAACCTCAACAACATTAATGTGAGTAGGCATGCAACCGCAGAAACAACAACAGTATAAGTAGGTATACAGCATCAATAATAATAATATAAGTAGCCACACATCTTCAAAAACAGTAATATAAGTGCAGCCTCAACAGCTTTAATATAAGTAGGCATGCAACCACAAAAACAATAATATAAGTAGGCATGTAACCTCAACAACAACAATATAAGTAGGCACGCAACCACAGCAACAATAATATAAGTAGGTACGTAACCACAAAAACAACAATAATATAAGTAAGCACGCAACCTCAACAAGAATAATATAAGTAGGCATGCATGCATAACAGGAATAATATAAGTAGGCAACCAACCATAAAGACAACAGTAATATAAGTACACATGCAACCTCAAAAACGTTAATATAAGTAGGCATGCAAACACAAATAACAATAATATAAGTTGTCATGCAGCCGCAACAACAGTAATACAAGTAGGCAGGCAACTGCAACAACAATGATATAAGTAGGCATGCAACCACAAAAACAAGAATAATATTAATAGGCATGCAACCTCAACAACATTAATGTAATGCATGCAACTGGAAAAACAACAGTGATAGAAATAGGCACACAACCACAACTACAACAATGTAACTAGGCAAGCAACAACAACAAAATAAAATATGTAGGCATGCAACCACAGTAACAACAAGACTATAAATAGGCATGCGACTGCAACAACAATAATATAAGTAGGTGCACAACCATAAGAACAACAAGAATATAAGTAATCATGCAGCCTCAACAACAATAATATAAGAAGCCACACAAGCGCAAAAATGACAATAAGTGCAACCTCAACAACATTAATATAAGTAGGCATGCAACTTCAACAACAATAATGTAAATAGGCACGTAACCTCAATAACAATATCAGTAGGCATGCAGCTGCAACAACAATGATATAAGTAAGCATGCAACTGCAAAAACAACAATAATATAAATAGGCACGCATCCCAAACAACAATATAAGTAGGCCGCAAATGGAACAACAAAATGATAAGATAAGTAGACATGTAGGCAACTGCAACAACAGTAATGTAAATAGGAACTTAAACTCGATAACAAAAATATCAGTAGGCATGCAACCTCAACTCAACAATAATGTAAGTAAGCACTCAACTGTTAAAACAACAGTAATATAAATAGGCATGCACCCCGAACAGCAATAATATAAGTAGGCAGTCAGCTGCAACAACAAAATGATTATATAAGTAACAAAAAGAATATTAGTAGGCACGTAACCACGGCAGCAATAATATAAGTAGGCACACAACCACAAAAACAATAATATAAGTAGGCTTGCAACCACAAAAGCAACAGTAATATAAATAGGCACACAACTGGAACAACAACAAGGTAACTAGGCACGTAAAAGCAATATAAGTAGGGATGCAGATGGAAGAACATCAATGCAAGTAGGCATGCAACCATAGCAACAACAAGAATATAAGTAGGCACGCAACTGCAACAACAACAATATAAGTAGGTACACAACAGCAACAACAAAACAGTAAAATAAGTAGGCATGCAACCACAACAAAAAGAATATAAGTAGGCACGTAGCCGCAGCAGCAATAATATAAGTAGGCACACAACCATAAAAACAATAATATAAATAGATATGAAAATGTAGTCCAAAAGTGAGGAGTGCACCAGGCTGCAAATAAATCTCACCAAATCTTCCACAGACTGTCCTTTATTAAGACAAACAGGTATAAAAATAGACAGGTAAGCTTTCGTTGGTGTAACGCTTCTTCAGACCTTTAAAGATGTATGAATAATGCATCCCTTTATATACCATAGTACATTGCACCTTAATTGATTAAAGACCACAAGGTGTAATTGATGTAGTTAATGATGCTTACAAATTCAAACAAGTCTGAGTATAAATGTCTTACTAAATTCTACAAAGCTTATGAAAGCACATATAGTAAACTTGTGAAAACACACATAAATAGACTCATGAGTTAAAAACACATATGTTAAAACATATATTAAAACATATATTAAAAACATGAATATTGAATACATAATATAAATGTGTAGAATTCAGTGGTTCAAGGGTCTACTGGCTAGAAAGGGTTTGAGGGATATCTTATCATTGAGCCCATAAAATGGGCTTGTAGCCTAAGAATCCATTTGTTCTCTATCCCTTCTGTGTGGCTTTTAATGTTACCTAGCCTATTAGTTCTTGTTAAAGTCTCAAGGACCATGAATTTAAAACAATGTGAAGATCCTTTATCTAAAACATGTCGTGCTAGGGCATTTGTTGTATTCTGTTTATCAATTGCATAGATGTGTTCTCTTATTCGCTCACGTAATGTCCTATTGGTTTTACCAACATAAAAAAGTGTACATTGTTGGCATTGAGCGAGGTATATAACATCTCTAGTTTTACAACATGCATATCCCTTGAGCGAATATTCACGTCCTGTGTGTGGATGTATGAATTTATCAGTTGCAGCTATATATTTGCATTGCTTACAACTTAAACATGCAAAGGTTCCTGTCTTATGTGGAAAAGTATTGACCTTGTTAAGATTTTCATAACATAGTCTCCTATCTAGGGACTTCATGTTTCTATAAGATATTGTTGGTCTAGTATCAACTAAGTCTTTTATTTTCTCATCCATCAAGAGTAATTTCCAATTGTCTCCTATAACCTGCCTTACTTGGTTATTGATATTAGTATAAGGAATAATCAGTCTGTTTACTGCTGGGGATTGGTTTTGATGTTCAACCCATCATTATCATCTACTCTCCTTAAAAGCGGAGTGCCCTTACCTACTCTGTGAATATCCCCATGAATTAGTGCTTCATGTACTTCTGTCTCTTTATAGCCCCTTTCTAAAAATTCTTTTTAAGTATAGTCTTCTGTTTATTAAAGGTAGACTCTTGAGTGGTTAATCTAGAGGCCCGTAACATTTGATTCTTGGGAATGTTTTTGTGTATATGTTTGGGATGCATGCTGCTGCGGTGCAGTAAGTTGTTTTTCCAACATGTCTTCCTAAATAACTCAGTGTCTATGCCATGGGTTCCCTTGGTTAGCTTAACATCCAAAATACAATCTCCAAAACAGAGTAACTGCATTCAAAATTCAGAAAATCAGTAGTGGCATTCAAGTATCTAACAAAGTCTGTTAGTAATGTAACTGATCCCCATACAATACACACATCGTCAACAAATCTACTATAATGTTTTAAGTGTTGACAGTATAAAGCATGATTAAATACATAAGTGTCTTCCCATTGTGCCAACACCAAATTGGCATAGGTGTTGGCACAAGGGGTCCCCATGGCTACCCCTTGGTTTGCAAAAATACTTATTGTCATAGAGCAGAACATTGTTCTCAAGAACTAATTCTAGGAGGCTCATCCATTTCATAACATCTGTATTAGCTATGTCATGTGCCAAAAGGAACTGACGCACATATTCAATACCAACATCATTTGGTATTGATGTAAATAATGATGTCACATCAAGTGTTACAAGAATGTCATCACTTGAAAGCAACTGTAATCTGTTTAAGTCAGATAATTTCTCTAAAAACTGTTGCGTGTCCCTTAAAATATAATTAGTGTTGGTCACAATCGGTTTGAACATCTTGTCCAAATAGATGGAAAGTGGTTCTGTGAGCCATCCTTTGCTAGATACAATGGGTCTCAAAGGGGATTATCTCTGTTTTTATGCACTTTAGGAGACCCCTAAAGTGGGAACCAAAGGATTCTCTACCGTAAAATAAACATAGAGTTCCTTGTCTATAGTTTTACATAATAACATATCATATAGCGTACTATGTACTTCCCTAATTAAATTATTGAGTGCATTCCAGTCAAGGGAGTGTATGTGTCTTTGTCCATCAACATTTCTTGCATTTTATTGGTGTATATGTTCTTATCCATAATGACAATGGCCCTTTATCAGCCTTATGCGTATAATGATGTCATTGTTACTCTGTAAACTAACAATAGCTTCCTCTCATGCAACGTCAGATTGTGAAACTCGGTTTCAATTTGTTATTATTATACAAAGTAAATAAATCACTTTCGCATGCCTTCTCAAAGGCTTCCAAGAGGGATGAGGCTGTGGTATAAAACAGACGGTTTCTTAAAATTAAAATTATTGGATGCTGTAGAATCAACATTCAAATCATTATGTCCATACATTAACTTCAACCTAAATTTCTGGTGAACAATTTAATGTCCACCAGTATGTCGACAAAGTCTGTTGAACAAGAGGGATAAAGCTTAACCCCTTGTTCAATAATGAAGTTTCATGAAGATTTAGTTCATACCTTGAGATGTTAATAATCAGGTCATGCTGGTAAAGTTCATCATTTTCTTCTGGTATGGGACAAATTCCTCCGTGTTCTTTCTCTTCCTGTTGAAGGGTGACAAAGTTCTTCTCTCGAGCGGTTTTATCGGTAAAGGGAAAGAAGGAAAACCTTCACCTTCACAATATCCCATCTTCAGAAGCTCCAATAAAAGAGTCTATCCTCGTCTGTTTCCTTCGTTGGTCTTTAGCCGCTAAATCACTTGTGGGACCAAGTAGTGCATGGGTGTCCCTATTATCTGAGTTGGCAGAATGGATCATGGCTTCTACAGTGATGCGCTGCGGTTTCACAGCCACAGAAGTAGAACCCGGATCGTCTGTAGTGCTACTGGCAGCTTGTGTCGTGTCGGTCGGTATAGCGTCTTCATTTGATGACATCATCAAAGGCGTTGCTCACTGGTAGTTTACTGTTCTGAAGCACTGGCTTAGATTTAAAATTAGCGACTGTATAGTTCTGCCGATTACCCAAAGGCTGCTTCTTATCCCTTGGCCAAGCAAAGACCTGGCCTTTTGGAAATCGAAAAATCTGCTCCAATTTTCTCTTCTTGTCTTGTCTAAGTTTATTATCGAAAGTGTCAGCAAAATTTGTTTGAGATCTTGATACATACTGCTCAGTTCATTTTCATTGAGCAGTTTCAACAGTTCACCTTCTATAGTATTTATCTCTGTTAATAAATTTTTCTCAGCCAGGCAATATTGTTCAATTAAAATGTTGATATAGGCAAAGCTGGTATCCAGGTTAAGTTTCTGCCAGGTGGAAAGTAATTCTGGATACTCTGTTCCAAAGGTTGGCATTTTTAACACCCTTAAACCTCAAACCAATTTAAAACTCAAGCATGCCTGCATATGTAATTTCTGACACTGTATATTCCTTAATCACTGCATTTTAGTCACAAGACGCCTTGTTAACAGTGTAACCTCCATATTATGTTTCATGTTGTTAGCTGCATCCTCAGTATTAGCTAAATCACGAACAGTTAATTTGAGTAGCGGGTTCTCTCTCATTTCTATCAGCGTAGCCATACGCTGAGTATTTAATACTTCATGAATCCGATCACTGTTAGATGATGCAGGTTGTACAGCCATGTCTCAGCAGGTAATCAACAAAGAAAAGTAGGTAAAAACAAAGTTACCTGACAAGCAAAGCACCCTCAAAACGAAAAAATATCAAAATGTAGTCCAAAAGTGAGGAGTGCACCAGGCTGCAAATAAATCTCACCAAATCTTCCACAGACTGTCCTTTATTAAGACAAACAGGTATAAAAATAGACAGGTAAGCGCTTTCGCGTTGGTGTAACGCTTCTTCAGACCTTTAAAGATGTATGAATAATGCATCCCTTTATATACCATAGTACATAGATATATAAAAAAGGTGCACCACTGTACCTTCCCAAGGAAAGGAGTAATAAATAAAAGTAAAAAGTGGAAGGCACAAACAGGCAGTCACAACAAGTACATTACTCAGCTAAATAAATCCAACTGGAAAAAATCCAAATGGCAGGTGCGTAATTCTTCAAACCTGGAGATTCACCACTCTGAAATAGTTTTTTCAACACCACTAAACCAAAGTAGCAGTTTCAAACAGAAAAAGCAGCACAGGTAAAAACAGCTGCTTCCCTCCATCTAACAATAGCTTGTAACAAAGTTCCAAGATCAAGGACAACCAAGCGTTAGGCGGAATAAACTTTAATTAACATAAACAGGCGAGCGCTTTCAACAATAGTCTTCCTCAGGCCATTAAAAATGCTATGCAAACAAGGTACATAAATACACTTTCCATTTGAAAAAATGATGTCATTTCCTGTTAAGGAATAGTTTGAATAAAATAAAGTGGTAGCGCTGAAATTTTAAAAGCCTATTGCATACAAAATACGTACATGCAAAACTATTAAAGGTACTAAAAACAGGAAAATCCTGTATATTAAACTTTTAAAAATGTAATACCATGGTAAAAAATTTTTTGGAATGCTTATTCAAATGTTATCAACAAGCATTACATACTGCATCCCATCTTACTCATGCATCTAAAACACATTTGTTTAGTTATATGAAGAATCAACCATAAAAATTTTGCCATAGGAAATTTTAGAGGCGCTGTCATTTACAACTCAAGCTGCATAACTAAATAGACTGTCCATAAATTAATAATAACCAGATAGTGTACCTATATAAATAATGCAATCTTGAACAAATCTAGCAAAGATGATGTACCGCTACCCATAGAGCTCATGTTCCTAAGCAAACACAATGATTTATATAGATAATATACATAACATATACTGGATTCTGCAGGAATACCATGGGGGGGGGAGGGGGGGGGATGTGTACAAATGTCTAAAATGTATCCATATACAAGTCCATAAGCATAATACTGCAAAAATAATCAACAGCAGGAACGTAACTTCCTTGCCTTAAGCTTAGGCTTGATAGACACTCTATCATTCAGGCCTGGGTGGCAGTCAGCTCTAAGTCTAATAATCCAGTCAACTTCTTTCAATTCTGTTCTATTACAGATGTCACCACACCGAACAGTAATAGGATTAACCTTTATTACTTGGAACTTGAAACAATGTTTATTAGAAGTATTACTGACATGTTTAGATAGTGCATTGTTATTGGATCCTATCCTGATCTTATACAAGTGTTCCCTGATTCTATCCCTAAGCTTCCGATCCGTTTTGCCTACATAGAACACAGTGCATTGTGTGCATGTGGCCAAATAGACCACATGCATGGTATCACAGGTAGCATTTACTTGAAACGTGTACTGCTGTGAACTAATGGGATGTATAAACATATTAGTTTCATTAATGTATTCACAGTACTTACATTTGTGACATTTCTTAGTAAAATCTTCTACTCCTGATGTTGACCTGTCCACTCTACTGGGGCCACACAACATCCTATGTAAGTTAGGTTTATTTTTATATATAAACTTGGGATGATCATCAATAATGTTGGAAATTCTTGGATCTGTTAGCAATATTTCCCAATGTTTATTATAAATATCTCTAATTTTTTTCACATCTTGTGTGTAGTAAATGGGTACTCTAATACTGTTAACATCATAAATACTCATAGCTTTAAATGCAGAATTATTACTGCATTCTCCAAAATATGGCATGGCTCTACCTGTTCTTAACTCATCAATTTCTGACATGCCTGCATCTATTTCAGTCATACTATACGAACTAGGCATGTAAAAGCAATATAAGTAGGGATGCAGATGGAAGAACATCAATGCAAGTAGGCATGCAACCATAGCAACAACAAGAATATAAGTAGGCACGCAACTGCAACAACAACAATATAAGTAGGTACACAACAGCAACAACAAAACAGTAAAATAAGTAGGCATGCAAACACAACAAGAAGAATATAACTAGGCATGCAACTTATAACAACAATATAAGTAGGTACACAACCGCAAAAACAACAAAATAAGTAGACATGCAACCTCAACAACAATGATAAAAGTAGGCATGCAACCTCAAAAACAGCAGTAATACAAGTAGGCGTGCAACCTCAACAACAATAATATAAGTAGGCCTGTATCCACAAAAAAACAGTAAGATAAGCAGGCATGCAGCCTCAACAACAATAATATAAGTAGGCATGTAAGCGAAAGAGTAATATAAATAGGCATGCAACCGCACCAAAAACAGTAATACAGCTAGATACGCAGCTGCAACAACAAAACAATAATATAAGTAGGGTCACAACTGCAGCAACAATAAAATAAGTAAGCAATCAAATGAAGCAACCAGTACAATATAAGTAGGAATGCGACCGCAACAACAATACTATAAGTTGCAAGCAATCACAAAAACAATAATATAAGTAGACATGCAACTTCAACAGTAATAATAATATAACTGGAAAGCAACCAGAACAAAATCAATAATATAAGTAGGCCAGGAACCCTGGCAACAGCAGTAATATAAGCATGCAATGTCAACATAAAACAATATAAGTAGGCATGCAGATGGAACAACATCAATGCAATTAGTCATGCAACCACAACAACAGTAAAATAAGTCAGCATGCAGCCACAACAACAATAATATAAGTATTGTCAGTCTGACATCACAATAAATACATAATTAAATAAATGCATTCCTTGCACGAGAAGAAGGAATGCGTTACACAGCCCGTACGGCTGCAGCTGCTCGTCCATAGATTATAGTTGCAGCGGCTATGCTGTTCAGGCACTTTGCACTACGGCAACGTGCTGATGCAGCCGTTTGGTTTCGGCGATGTAGCTCGCAGGCAAATGTCTCGCGAGATACACGCCGGAATCCGACAATAACATCCATGAAAGAAAAAACATAAAATAACCACAACGGCAGCATAACCACTCACCCTTGATAAGTAACGTCCCCCACTTGCTCACTTATCCTTTCACTAACAAGGCAGCATTACCCCACTCACCTTCAACTTATTGAAATACACCACCATCCAAATAAGCAGCTTAGCTTGCTTATTATCTTATCCAACTGAGCAACTTCTCACTTTCCTTCCCAACTTATTGAATTGCACATCCAACGCCAGACATTTGACAACCTTTATTAAACTTCCATAAACATGGTTGTTAACCAGTAGTTATAAATTTCAACCAAAACATGACATAGGTGATAATAACATCCATGAAAGAAAAAACATAAAATAACCATAAGAGTAGTGTAACCACTCACCCTTGATAAGCAGCGTCCCCCACTTGCTCACTTATCCTTGCACTAACAGGGCAGTGTTACCCTGCTCACCTTCAACTTACTGAAATACACCACCATCCAAATAAGCAGCTTAGCTTGCTTATTATCTTATCCAGCAGAGCAACTGCTCATTTTCTTTCCCAACTTCAATAAGTTGAATTGCAAATCCAACACCAGATGGGGAACAGAAGAGGGCAAGCCTGCCCCCTTCTCCACCCATCAGCCTGACCAGGCTGTTCCCCCTCTCAACCACCAAACTACCAGCCTCATATCCTCCATTAAGGCATTAGGCCAAACATCATTCGGTGTACCCAATCCTTCCTAACCAAACTGTGGCCATGCCATCACCTCTCAAATCCCTATCCCATAAATAACAAAATTAGTCAGTTGCCTAAAAGCTGAAAGTAAACCACTGTTCCCTCTCCACTGCTAAGTTAACCAACTTTAACCTAATAAGCTACCATACCCAATATCTATGATTGAAATACTCAGTTACCCCACAACCATAACAATACCAGACAACCAAACGCTGCCACTTGAAACCATGCAGAGACAATTGCATACCCTCACCTAAAATTTCAGCTCCATCTTAATGCCCAATAAATATAATAACCAGATGGAATCTCTTTCAATATTCCATTCAGTATTAATCTTCTCATCACGCCAACTACTCATGAGCAAAATTGCATTTAAACCACCATCCTGGTCTTTAATAGTAAGACCTGAAATGCACCACAAACAGTAAACCCAAGCCAAGCAGACTACCCAAGCACAATGTAGCATAGAAACCTGCAAATGCCAAGTCACCACCAGGTCAAACAAGGTCACTGACATGCCATCATGCCTAAAAGCCAACTCCTGATCTCCCATTGGATATACTAATGAACAAACTGCCATTTATTTCCCTAATGAAACAATTGTCTAAAACTCCCCATCATATCCACCATCTACTGAATGGATGATGGACTCCCCCCCCAAATTCCACCCCTGTCCCTTGAAGGACAACAGCCATAAGTGGGAATAAGAAATTAAACTTAGGTAGCCTACAAGGGCCTTAAAACCATTAACCTCATACCTACCCATAAACTCTCATTCGGTGTTAGTTATCCTCACTCACCACACTGGATTCCTGCCATCACCACCGAAAACCCTACCTCATAAACAATCAAAGTAGCAAATTGCCGAAACAGTTAAAATTAAATCCCAATACCTCTACAAAGATTAAGTGACAAACTACAACCTCATAACCTAGCATAACCTCTGTATATCGGATAAACCTCCGCTTACCTAATCACCAATAGTAGTCTTACCACGATTCCCAGATCAGTACCCACCAAATATACCACCCAAAATTAGACCCATCCCAGAAAAACCACACCTGGACAATGTACCACCAAAAATCTAAGAAGCCGGATGTCACCCAAAACAAAATAAGGTCACTGACTTGCCATCATGCCTAAGTGCTACACCTTCTCTTTTTTTTTTAAATGGCTAAACTCATGAACACAATGCTATTTCTTTTCTTTAAATGATCAGTTGCCTAGTAATCCTGCCATTGAACCTAAAATCCCTTATAAGGAGCCAGATTATAAAACCAAAATTCAGACATCCTGGAAAACTGTACAGTAGAAATATACTCCTTTCCCCAAGTCCCCCATGAACTAGTTCTGGAAACTCCCTCTAATGTGCAGTAACAAAGAACTCTTGCAACATATCACACCTAAAGGCTAATGATAGTACTACACTATGCTTCTGACTAGCGTGCTGACTGCTTGCAAAACCTAACACCTGTATAACCTTAAACCACCTCAAAATTCACTACCTCCTAATGCCAATCTGTGAAATTCAAAACTAACCTTAACTCCCATACTACCTATGCCACTAGTAATGTACAACATGGCCAACTGCTGGAAAACGTCAAAAGCATGCTTTGTTTAAACACTCTGTCTTCCACATAAACAAAACACCCTGTCCTAAAATATCCCAAACTCACTGTCATGCCTTCAGTGATCCTAAAACCCTACCTACAAAATTCACTCAAGCATAAATGTAATGGTTCTTGTGGTACTCCCTTCTAAACCCTAACCTAATATATAACATTACCAATACCTAGCCCGCCCTATAACCAGTTACATGCTTTCCATCACCAGAGTACATCATGGGCCCTCAACCAACACAGTAAGTTGGAAGGGTGACTGTAAATGCATCACAAGAGTTCCACCCAGTTCTGACATGCCTAGCTGCATATAAAGAGGTGCCCAAACATCCTGCAGCAAGCCTTTTAACCCTAACGTGACTTGATACACCTTCTGCAAACAGACAGCAAAACCACTCCATTGCCTGTTGTGACATCACCCCACCAGTGGAAACCCCAGACCCTATAACAATCCCCAAACCTGCAATACCCTACCCCAAACAGACCTCCACCTCAAATTGCCCCACACTACCTCATACTGCTGAATAAAGATTACATATGACCTCATTATACACCACTTCAGAAACCAAAACCTCCACTGAAGCAGAATCCATTACCTTTCAAATCCACCTCCATCAGGGCACTAACAGTTGCTCACTCAGAGCTCCCTCACCTATGACCTCATTGCGCACCATCCAATGGACCAGGACATCCATTGCAGCAGCCTCCATCCTTTTTTGAGACCCCTTTATTCAGGTCACCAACCGATGCTCACTCCAGTTCCATACCTCTGCGATCTGAAAAGAAAAACAAGATAAGCCACTTGCCTTTACAAAATTGAACAAGGATGAACCTCTATCCCTATCTCTTGTGACTAGCATCAAACACCTTATCACTATGACCCCTCCTTTTACCGTCAATTGTCACCTCAATATGAATAAATTAAATACTATTAATACAGTGAATAATATTATTCCAGTAAGAAAAAAAATTCCTCCCCTTACATAGGTTCCTGTTAGAAATACCCCACACTGAATCATGCCTGCATACCACTAAGATGCCTACCTCTTACATCTGACATTTACCAATTCCCTCTTTAATGGACTACTACACCTCCTCATTTAAAATATATAGCTTACCAATTCATTCCCTGCATGCATACAGCCCTGCAACCCCACCCCAATGACCCTAAAACAAACATGGGCATCAGACCCTTTAACTCTTGTTTTTATGATATTAATCTATATAACTACAATTTTACATTTTCTAAAATCTCCACAACCAAGTAATGCTGACAAGACTCCTTAGTCTCATATGAAAGCTCTCATCTAGCTGAAGAAGATGCTGCAGATGTTTTCTGTGCAACCTGAGTGGTTGCTGAGATCTAAGTTGTTAACAAAATATAATGTGGACACAACAACCCCCCATAACACCATGCACCTTCAGCCACTGCCATTCTGCCCCATCCGGCACATGGATACAGAATTGGACTATATCAACAACACATTTTCTCAGAAGCTGCTGTCTCCCAAACATGGGCCACCCTAGCCTCCATAATGTGGGACAAATGTACAAAATGTGGGACACCAACTAATAGCTCAGAAGCAATGTCACCTTACCCCTGGAAATCAAAAGCTCGGGTCGGAGACACTTCTCAAACAGACCAACATATCAGGCCAAACTCCAAACATTCTGCAAAATCTGTACAGCTGAGAGGCATGTGTACTGAGGGAACAAAGGCCCCCAAAACAGGGATACTTTCCAATTACTGCTCTTTAAACATAGTACCTTGCTAGTGTAACAGGGTTTGTTTTAACATACTTTTCTAAAGGATCGAAAGTCAGACTCAAATGTATGACATTTAGTGACATTAATCCTCAGATAATTTAACTGATTAGAAACCCACAAACTTTATGAAGAGTAGACCAAACTTATGAGCCAAAATCTGGATGGTTGAGAGGTATGACACAGATGCCACTCCACTCCCCCCCCTTTTTTATATAACTCCGCCTTCTATCAGCTTCCACATATGGGCTTGTCCCCCCAGGCAACTGGATGATACCAAACCTCTGATTAATATTGATCTCCCCTTAACATCTTACCAACTTAGAAAGTTGATGGAGCTGGTTTGCTTTAGCAAGAATTTTCTGAATGATATAAAGCTTAGAATTAAAATATCTGTCATTATTCTGAGTTCAGTCTTTAATGATTTGCCACTAACTGCCAAAAAAACACAGTTCTATAATACATGGACTAAAAGTATGACACAAAATTCTGCGAAAATCTGTACCATTGAGAAGTATGCACACCTAGTGCAGCAACCCCCAAGACACAACTGCTGTTTTGCTAAACAGTGTGGCCAACTCCAACCATACCCTCCCCCCACGGTCATTACCAGAACACTGTAAATCTGCGACAATAAACCATTACATGCAGCCCACAAACAGACACACCTTAACATTGGAACCATTTCAGTTACAAAGTGTGGGAATTGACAGATCCACCACCATCACCAACCACACTGAAGTTAAACCCATAAGTAACGAACTACTCAACACGGATCAACCGAAAGGCACAAGAGTAGCAATGGCAATAACATAAAAACTCTCCAATCGCTTTCAATAAGTCTATCAATCTGGTTATCACCTTTGAATCCATATTATGTCCTGCTATTTTAACTGTTATCCTAACCATCAGAAACTCTGTTTTACCCTTGCCACCAATTTCTTGTCCCCCACTCCTCTGCCTGTCCATGTTCTTGTGATATGAAGATTTTTTTTTAATATATACTCTCTTGTCATTTATCTTCCAACTCTTTCAGTTAAAAGTACAAACAGCAGCAGGCACATTTTTCCAATTGCCATCCATGCATAAGCCAGTAGAACAATATGGTGAACAGCGACAAAACCTATTGCATGCTCATGTACGATATATAAACTCTTCACACACCACCAAAATATTTCTTGACAGCAAAGCTTTTAATATTATTTTCTGCTTCAGTTACTTCATTTGTACATTACAGCATACCTTCAGTTACTTCATTTGTACATTACAGCATACTTACAATTTCACAACCAATAGTTTTAATGCAATAAAGAATTGAGAGAGAGAAAATAAAGCAACATTTTATTATTGTAAACATAACTGCACTTTTAATCACTGCACTATAAAACTACTGGTTAGTTAGATTCCTATTTTGCTTCATACTTAAAATCATTCAGGACCACCCTGCAATTCAAAGCTTTGTGAAATTCCTCTTATCAAGGTCATTCCATCTTCTCTCAACTGACAGACCAGAATGAAACGATGAAAGATGTTGAGTCATTTCTGCAGCCAAATGGGAATGCATTATGGACTTTGACGTAAAGAAATACTGCTCTGAAAACAAATTGTGGTACCTGACCAAAGTGTTATAATGAAAAGCAGTACATCTGCTTGCTGTCAGAGAAAAAGCTATTTTTTTCTGCCAATAAAAGCTATATTGTCCCTAAAGTATTTCTGCAGGTGTTCTTGTGTCAGCAGCATAACCATCAAGTGAATGTACTGAAGTGTAGAAACAAGCCGGACAGCATGAATGAGTAATGTCAACCCCCACAATGGCTGCAACTGCACAAGTGCAGCAATGAATGCCTGCCTCAAGCCCGCAAACTAAGCTTCGACATCAATGCTGCTGTGCATGGAGGAAGCAATGACACTAAGAGCCAGAATGCCAGGATACCAAGGCCTGCAGACAAGATCGAAAAGGACAACCATGTAAAATCCAGGAAAGTACCTATTCAGCCCAACAAGCTCACCTACCAAACTCACAGGCTCCAACCGGGTAAGCCCCATTAATCCTCTCAAAACCACCTGACACCACCAACGAATAAAGACCAATCCCAAAAGCTACCAGGCCTAGCAGAATACTCCAAACAAGTTCATAAACATAACTCACTCCTTCACAGTCCAGTCTCCATGAGCCACACCACTAACAAGCAAACACACAACTAACCAAAAGAAAACTTTCAAGGCAGCACCACAGTTAAAAAGTTTTTTTTTTTTAATATTGTTTTTACATTGTGTTTGGACAGTCTTAGGAACATGGACTTTATCCTCCGACTGTTTTTGGATATTGATTAAGCACGCAAGTGACCCTTAAGGTTACTAACAGGCTCAATCCTACAAAAGTCCCCTTGAGCCAAAAAGTAACCCATGACTAAGCACCATTGTGAAACCCCACAGCAGCCATGAAAAAAAAAAATTGGCTAATCAACCATCTTACCACCTTGCTTCCAAGGCCTCCCTCACCACACAACACTACCCCAGGTCATCATGGACGTACCTTACCTTAGCAAGTTCACCCCAAAAGTGTGACTCCTACCTCAGATACACTTGACAAAACCCTCTAAACTCTACCTACTCTTACCACATATCCTCCTAAACATCCCTCCCTCCCATTTAACCCTAGCCTCCCCTTATTCTCCAAATTCCTGCTAATCTATGTATCTAGCCCCCCTTGAAGATGTCCCAGGACAAAATGGTCTGTTCCAAACCTCATTTTCACCAAATCACATTTCACTGACTGCAGAGTACTGTAAGGCAAGTAAAACGTATATGCCCTTTTCCCCACTATAGTGTGATCCTGGAGTTAGTATATATAGTTAGGAGGTTGTGGGGATATGGGGGTAAAGCTCCCCTAGTTTATTGTTAGCTTTCAGTGAAATGAGATTCATAAATATAAAACCAAACTAAGTGTAGGGTTATGCTCCCCACACCCTCCCTATATTGAAGGCTGTGCCTGCCACCCCCCCCCCCCAAAGATATATACTAACTCCAGGATTGCACTACAGTGGGGAAAAGGGTATATAGGTTTTACTTGCCTTACAGTACTCTGCATTCAGTGAAATGTGATTTGGTGAAATGAGTTTTCAGGGATTTGAGCTTTCAGCAATTTGGTGAGGGTGAATTAAAATTCAGTGAAATGTGTTTTCAGTGAATAAAAGTAGATTCAGGTAGGCATACACCCTCAACAACATTAATATAAGTAAGCATGCAAATACAAAAACAATAGTAATATAAGCAGGCATGCAAACTCAACAACAATGCTATAAGTAGGCACACAACTGTAACAACAATAATATAAGTAGGCATGCAACTGCGAAAAGAACAATAATATAAGTAAGCATGCAACCTCAACAACATTAATATGATTAGGCATACAACCTCAAAAACATTAATATAAGTAGGCATGCAAGCTCAACAAGATTAATATATGTAGGCACACAACTAAAACAACAATAATATAAGTAGGCAAGCAACCACAACAATAATGTAAACAGGCACTCAAACACAAAAACAAGAATAATATAAATAGGCATGTAACCTCAACAACATTAATGTAAGTAGGCACTCAACTGGAAAAACAGCAGTGATAGAAATAGGCATAGAACCGGAACAACAACAATGTAACTAGGCAAGCAACAACAACAACAAAATAATAAAATAGGTAGGCATGCAATCACAACAAGAAGAAGACTATAAATAGGCACACAACCGCAACAATAATAATATAAATAGGTACACAACCACAAAAACAACAGGAATATAAGTAAGCATGCAGCCTCAACAACAATAATATAAGTAGCCACACAACCACAAACAACAATAATATAAGTGCAACCTCAACATTAATATAAGTAGGCATGCAACTGCAAAAACAATAGTATAAGTAGCTATGTATCCTCAAGAACAAGAACAATATAAGTAGGCAAGCAACCCCAGCAACAATAATATAACTAGGTATGCAACCACAAAAACAACAATAATATAAGTAGGCCTGCAACCTCAACAACAATAATATAACTAGGCACTCAACCACAATACAAAAATAATATATGTAGGCATGCAACCACAACAAAAACAATATTATAACTAGGCACACAGCTGCAATAACAAAACAGTAATATAAGTAGGCTCATAACCGCAACAACAATAAAATAACTTGGCATGCAACTGCAACTACCAGTACAATATAAGTAGGAATGCAATCAAAAAAACAACAACAATATAAGTAGACAAAGAAACCACAATAATAATATAAGTAGGCATGCAACTTCAACAAAAATAATAATATCGTTAGGCATGCAAGCACAATGACAACAATAATATAAGTAGGCATGCTAGTGGAACAAAATCAATAATGTAAGTACGCATGTAACCACAGCAACAATAATATATGCAGGCACGCAACCTCAACAAAAAACAATATAACTAGGTACACAGATGAAACAACATCAACGCAAGTAGGCATGCAACAGTAACAACAAAACAATAAAATAAGTAGGCATGCAACCACAACAACAAGAATAAAATTAAGCATGCATATGCAACAACAATAATATAATTAGGCACACAACTGCAAAACTAGCAATACTATAAGTGCAGTATCAACACCAATAATATAAGAAGGCATGCAACCTCAACAATTGTAATATAAGTAGGCATGCAACCGTAGCAACAATAATGAAAATAGGCATGTAACCTCAACAACAGTAATATAGCTAAGCATGCAACTGCAAAAGCAGCAGTAATATAAATAGGCATGCAATCTGAACAAGGGCAATATAAGTAGGCACACAACTGCAACAACAAAACAATAATAGAAGTACACTCGCAACCACAACAAGAATATAAGTAGGCACGCAGCCACAAGAACACTGTTATAAGTAGGCATGCAACCGCAAAATCAACAATAATATAACTAGGCACTCAAATGCTACAGCAACAATAATATTCGTAGGCATGCAAAAACAATACTATAACTAATAATACTATAACTAGGCACACAGCTGAAACAACAAAACAATAATATAAGTAGGCTCACAACTACAACAATAAAATAACTAGGTATGCAACTGCAACTACCAGTACAATATAAGTAGGAATGCAACTGAAAAAACAATAATATAGGTAGACAAGCAAACTGCAAAAACAATAAGTAGGCACGCAACTTAAGAATATAATCTGGTACACAAGCACAACAACAACAATAATATAAGTAGGCATGCAAGCAGAACAGAAATCAATAATATAAGTACACAGAAAACCACAGCAACATCAATATTTGCAGGCACACAACCTCAACAAAAGACAATATAACTAGGCATGGAGATGGAACAACATCAATGCAAGGAGGCATACATCCACAACAACAATAGAAAAAGTAAGCACACACCTGAAACAATAATATAAGTAGGCATGCAACCTCAACAACAATAATGTAAATAGGCACGTAAAGACAACAACAATATCAGTAGGCATGCAACTGCAACAACAATAATATAAGTAAGCATGCAACTGCAAATGCAACAATAATGTAAATAGGCACAGCAACACGAACAACAGTATAAGTAGGCATGCAACTGCAACAACAAAACAATAAGATAAGTAGGCACGCAACCACAAAAACAATACTGTAAGTAGGCATGCAACCTCAAGGACATTAATATCAGTAAATATGCAAATGCTAAAACAATGATAATGAAAGTAAGCATGCAACTTCAACAACAACAACAATATAAGTAAGCACATAACAGCAAAAAAAACAATAATACAAATAGGCACACAAGTGCAACAACAACAATGTAACTAGGCACACAACGACAAGAATAAAACAATAAAATCAGTAAGCATGCAACGGGAACAACCACACGAATATAAATAGGCACACACTGGGAAAAAGAGCAATAATATAAGTGCAACCTCAACAACATTAATACAAGTAGGCATGCAACTGCAAAAACAATAATATAAGTAGGCATGCAACCACAACAAAAACAATAATATAACTAGGCACACAGCTGCAACAACAAAACAATAGTATAAGTAGATCCACAACTGCAACAACAATAAAATAACCAGGCATGCAACTGCAACAATCAGTACAATATAAGTAGAAATGCAACAATAATATAAGTTGCAAGCAGCCACAAAGAAAATAATATAAGTAGGCACACAACATTGACAACAATAAGAACACAATTAGGCACGCAACCCCAATAACAACAACAATATAAGTAGGCACACAAGTGGAATAAAATCAATAATATAAGTAGACATGCAACCGCAGCAACAACAATAATATATGCAGGCAAGCAACTTCAACAAAAACAATATAACTAGGCATGGAGATGGAACAACATCAATGCAAGTAGGCATACAACCACAACAGAAGAATATGTAAGCAAGCACCCGAGACAACAATAATATAAGTAGGCAAGCAAACTCAACAGCAATAATATAAATAGGCACGTAAACTCAACAACAATATCAGTAGGCATGCAACTGCAACAGCAATGATATAAGTAAGCATGCAACTGCAAAAACAACAATAATATAAATAGGCACACAACCCGAACAACAGCAGTATAAGTAGGCCGCAACTGGAACAACAAAACAGTAAGATAAATAGGCATGCAGCCACAAAAAAAAGAATATAACTAGGCAGGTGGCCACAACAACAACAACAATAAAAGTAGGCACGCAACTGCAAAAACAATAAGTAGGCATGCAACATCCAGAACATTAATATCAGTAAACATGCAAATGCTAAAACAATAATAATGTAAGTAAGCGTCCAACCTCAACAACAGTAATATAAGTAAGCACAAAACCACAAAAAACAACAATAATATAAATACCCACGCAACTGGAACAACAACAGTGCAACTAGGCATGCAACAACAAGAGCAAAACAATAAAATATGTAGGCACACAACCAGAACAACTACAAGAATATAAGTAGGCACACAACAGGAAAAAGAACAATAATATAAGTGCAATCTCAATAACTTTAATACAAGTAGGCATGCAGCCGCAAAAACAATAATATAAGTAGGCATGTAACTTCAAGAGCAATAATATAAGTAGGGGTGCAACCTCAACAACAATAATATAAGTAGGCATGCAACCGGAACATCAACAATAAGTATGCATGCAACTGCAACTACAAAATAATAAGATAAGTAGGCATGCAACCACAACAAAAAGAATAATATAACTAGGCATACAGCTGCAACAACAAAACAATAATGTAAGTAGGCCCACAACCGCAACAACAGTAAAATAACCAGGCATGCAACTGCAGCAATCATTACTATATATATGTATATATATATATATATATATATATATATATATATATATATATGGATCCCTATCACATGGTCGACAGGCCATATGATCGACTTTCATTTGGTCGACAAGCAGTTTTATGTGGGGGGCTGTGCCCCCCCACCCCACCCCCAACTATATATATCAACTCCAGGGTCGCACAACATTGGGGTGGGGGGCAAATCTGCCTGTCGACCAAATGAATTGTCGACCAAATGGCTTGCCAACCATCTCAGGTAGACCTATATATATATATATATATATATATATATATATATATATATATATAGGAATGCAACTGGAACAACACTAATATAAGTAGGCAAGCAACTGCAAAAACAATAATATAAGTAGGCACACAACTTCAACAACAATAGGAATACAATCAGGCATGCAACCGCAACAACAGTAGCATAAGTAGGCATGCGAGTGGAACAAAATCAATAATATAAGTAGTCACGCAACCTCAGCAACAACAATAGCATATGGAGGCAGGCAACCTCAACAAGAAACAACTAGGCACGGAGATGGAAGAACATTAATGCAAGAAGGCAAACAACTGCAACAACAATAGAATAAGTAAGCATGCACCCAAGACAGCAATGGTAATATAAGTAGGCATGCAACTTCAACAACAATAATGTAAATATTCACATAACCTCAACAACAATATCAGGTGTGCAACTGCAACAACAATATAAGTAAGCATGCACCTGCAAAAAAATAATATAATTAGGCAAGCAACCTGAACAACAACAATATAAGTAGGCACGCAATAACAACAACAAAACAATAAGATAATTAGGCACACAACAAAAAGTATATAAGTAAGCATGCAGCTGCAACAACAATAATAAAAGTAGGCACACAACTTCAAAAACAATACTGTAAGTAGGCATGCAACCTCAAGAAGATTAATATCAGTAAACATGCAAATGCTAAAGCAATAATAATGTAAGTAAGCATGCAACTTCAACAAAAATTATATACATAAGCAAAAAAAATGCAAAACAAAACAGTAATATAATTAGGCATGGAACTGGAACAACAACAGTGTAACTAGGCATGCAACAACAAGAACAAAACAATAAAATAAGTAGATGCACAACCAGAACAACCACAAGAGAATAAGTAGGTACATAACGGGAAAAAGAACAATAATATAAGTGCAACCTCAACATTAATACAAGTAAGCATGCAACCGCAAAAACAATAATATAAGTAGGCATGCAAACTCAAGAATGATAATATAAGTAGGCATGCAACCGCAACAATAATATAAGTAGGCACGCAACCACAAAAACAGCAATAATATAAGTAGGCACGCAACTGCAACAGTAATAAATGTAGACACACAACCACAACAACAGCAATAATATAACTAGGCACACAGCTGCAACAACAAAACAATACTATAAGTAGGCCCGCAACCACAACAACAATAAAATAGCCAAACATGCATCTCCAACAATTAGTACAATATAAGTAGGAATGCAACCACAACAACAATAATATAAGTAGGCAAGCAATGCAAAAACACTGATATAAGTAAGCACACAACTTCAACAACAATAAGAATACAATGAGGCATACAACCGAAACAACAACAATAATATAAGTAGGCACGCAAGCGCAGCCAGAACAATAATACATGTAGGTGTGCAACCTCAACAAAAACAATATAACGAGGCATGCAGATGAAACAACATGAATGCAAGTAGGCATGCAACTGCAACAACAATAAAATAAGTAAGCACACAGCCGCAATAACAATAATATAAGTAGGCAACTGCAACAATAATAATGTAAATAGGCATGTAACCTTAACAAGAATAATATCAATAGGCATGCAACTACAACAACAATAATAAAACTAAGCATGCAGATGCAAAAACAAAAGTAATATTAATATACATGCAACCTGAACAAGAACAATATAAGTAGGCACGCAACTGCAACAACAAAACAATAATATAAGGATGCACACGACCACAACAAAAATAAAAGTAAGCACAGGGCCACAACAGCATTAGTATAAGTAGGCAAGCAACCACAAAAACAACAATAATATAAATAAGAACACAACCAGAACAACAACAGTGTAACAGTGTAGGAAGCAACAACAAAACAGTAAAATAAGTAGGCATGCAACCACAACAAATAGAATATGAGTAGGCATCCATCCACAACAACAATAATGAAAATAGGCACATAACCTCAACAGAAGTAATATAGGTAATCAATATAAATAGGCACTGACCCACAAAAATAACAATATAAGTAGGTATACACCTTCTACAACATTAATATCAGTAGACATGCAGCTGCAAAAACAATAATACAAGTAGGCATGCAGCCTCAACAATAATAATGTAAGTAGGTATACAACCACACAAAAAATGAGTAGGGATGCAACTGCAAAATGCAAAAACAATTATGTAAGTAGACATGCAGCCTCAACATCAGTAATATAAGTAGGCATGCAACTGCAACAGTAATATAAGTAGGCATGCAACCAAAACAACAATAATAAAAATAGCCAGATAACCTCAAGAACAATAATATAGGTAAGCATGCAACTGCAAAAACAGGAGTAATATAAATAGGAGCAGAACCCAAACAACAACAGTATAAATAGGCATGCAACTGCAACAACAAAACAATAATATAAGTAGGCACTCAACCATAACAAAAATATCAGTAGGCCCACAGCTGCAACAATATTATTATAAGTAGGCACACAACTGCAAAAACATCAATAATATATGTAGGCATGCAACCTCAATAACATTAATATAAGTAGACATGCAGACACTAAAACAACAATAATATAAGTAGGCATGGAACCTCAACATCAGTAATATAAGCAGGCATGCAAGCACAACAATAATATAAGTAAGCAAGCAACCAAAAAACAACTATAAGTAGTCATGCAAACTCAACAACAGTAACGTAAGTAGGCACGCACCTGCAAAAACAACAAAAATATAAGTAGTCATGCAGCCTCAGCAACAATAATATAAGTAGGTATGCAACCACAACCACAATAAACTAAGTAGTCATGCAACTGCAACAGCCAATACAATATAAATAGTTTTATATTGGCAAGACAGATAGACACCTTAGAGAACGCATTAGAGAACATGTTTATAACATCAGGAAAGGTAGTAACACGAATGCACTTGCCAAGCATGTAGCTGGTACAGATACATCTCATGTTTTTAGCTTTAGAGTTATTGGTTTACTTCATGAGAGCCTTAGACAAGGTGATGTCTGTAATAGGACTGAAAATTTGGAAGCTACATGGATTATAAAATTGAGGAGCACTGAGGGGCATGGGCTTAATGAATGTATCCCTTTAAGACCTAGATTGAAAAGGAGGCCGTTGAAAAGATAAAATTTTTTGAACATTAGCACAATGCTTTTTTATATATTTTTTATATGTATTTTATGTATGTATTTGAGAAATCATTATTATATATATTTTTGGTTTTATAGTTTTTGTAATTATGAACTTTGATCAGGTGATTATGTGTGTTGGTATAAAGGGTGTATTTTTGTAGTGCTTGATGTACACCTGAAGAAGCTCGTTTGTGAAAGCGCTTGTGTTTTGCACTAGTAAAGGCCTTTTTGGAGAATACAGCCATCAGCGTCTTCTTTTTTACAATATAAATAGTAATGCAGCCACAACAATAATGTAAGTAGCCAAGCAAACACAAAATCAATAATATAAGTAAGCACGCAACCACAGAGACAACAATAATATAAGTAGGCATGCATCAACAAAAAAATATATAAGTAAGCATGCAGATAGGTGCAGCATCAGTGCAAGTAGGCATGCGACTGCAACAATAAAATAAGCATGCAGCAACAACAACATTAATATAAGTAGGCATGCAACCGCAAAAACAGCAATAATGTAAGTAGGCATAAAACCTCAGTAAGATTAATATAAATAGACATGCAAACACTAAAACAACAATAATATAAGTAGGCATGCAACCTCAACATCAATAATATAAGCAGGCATGCATGCTCAGCAATAATATAAATAGGCAGGCAGTCACAGAAACAACAATAATATAAGTAGGCACGCAATCTCATCATCAATAATATAAGCAAGCATGCATTCGCAACAACAATAATATAAATAGGCAGGCAATCACAGAAACAACAATAATATAAGTAGGTATGCAACCTCAACAACATTAAGTAGGCATGCAAATGCTAAAACAACAATAATAAGTAGTCATGCAAACTCAACAACAGCAATATAAGTAGGCATGCAGCCACAACAGCAATAATATAAGTAGGCACACAACTGCAGAAACAATAAGAATATAAGTAAGGATGCAGCCTCAACAACAATAATTTAAGTAGTCACACTACCACAAAAACAAAATAATATAAGTGCAACCTCAACAAAATTAATATAATTAGGCATGCACCCACAAAAACAATAATATAAGTAGGCATGTAACCTCAACAACAACAATGGAAGTAGGCACGCAACCACAGCAACAATAATATAAATAGGTATGCAATCGCAAAAACAATAATATAAGTAGAGGCGCAACCTCAACAAGAATAATATAAGTTGGCATGCAAATGCTAAAACAATAATAATATAAGTAGTCATGCAACCTCAACAACAATATTATAAATAGCAAGCAACTGCAATAACAATAATAAGTAGGCACACAATCACAAAAACAACAATAATATAAATAGGCATGCAACCTCAACAACATTAATATAAGTAGGCACGCAACTGGAAAAACAACAGTAATAGAAATTTGCACACAATGAACAGCAACAGTAATAGAAATAAGCATGCAACTGGAACAACAAAAATGTAAGTAGGCACACAACAACAACAAAACATAAAATAAGTAAGCATGCAACCACAACAACAAGAATATAAACAGGCACACAACCAAAACAACAATAATGTTTGTAGGTGCACAACCCCAAAAACAACAATAATATAAGTAGGCATACAACCTCAACAACATTAAAATAAGTAGGCATGCAAGTGCAAAAACAATAATATAATTAGTCATGCAACCTGAGCAACAAAAAATGCAAGTAGGCATGCCACCACAACAAAAATAATGAGTAGGCATGCAACTGCAGAAACAACAAGAATATAAGTAGGCATGCAGCCTCAACAACAATAATATAACTAGCCACACAACCACAAAAACAAGAATAATACAAGTGCAACTTCAACATTATATAATTAGACATGCAACTGCAAAAGCAATAATATAAGTAGGTATGAAACCTCAACAACAATATAAGTAGGCATGCAACTGCAGCAACAATAATGTAAGTTGGTATGCAACCACAAAAACAGAAATAATATAAGTAGGCATGCAACCTCAACAGCAATACAAGTAGGTTCACAACTGCAAGAGCAGCAATAATATACAAAGGAATGCAACCACAACAAAATCAATAATATAACTAAGCACACAGCTGCAATGTCAAAATAATATAAGTAGGCTTTGAACCGCAACAATAAAAAGAAAGAGACACACAATTGCAAGAACCAGTACAATATAAGTAGGAATGCAACAACAACAATAATATAAGTAGGCAAGCAAACCGCAAAAACAATAATACAATTACGCATGCAACTTCAACAACAATAATGTAATTAGGCATGCAAGCACAACAATAATATAAGTAGGCATGCAAGCAGAACAAAATCAATAATATAACTACACACACAACTGCAGCAACAACAGTACTTTATGTAGGCATGCAACCTCAACATAAACAATATAACTAGGCACAGAGATGGAACAACATCAGTGCAAGTAGGCATGCAACTGCAATAACAATATAATAAGTAAGCATGCGTCCGAAACAACAACAATAATATAAGTAGGCATGCAAACTCAACAACAATAATGTAAATAGGCATGTAACATCAGTAACAATAAAATCAGTAGGCATGCAGCTGCAACAAAAATTATATAAGCATGCAACTGCAAAAACAGCAGTAATATAAATAGGCATGCAACCAGAACAGCAACAATTTAAGTAGGCATGCAGCCACAACAATAATGTAAATAGACATGCAACTGCAACCACAAAACAATAATATAAGTAGGCTCACAACCACAACAATAAAATAACTAGCAACACAACTGCAAGAAACAGTACAATATAAGTAGGAAAGCAATCAAAACAACAATATAAGTAGGCAAGCAAACCTCAAAAACAATAGTCAGCATGCAAATTCAACAACAATAATATAATATAATTAGGCACGCAAGCACAACAACAATAATATAAGTAGGCACACAAGTGGTACAAAATAAATAATATTAGTACGCATGCAACAGCAGCAACAACAATAATATATGTAGGCATGCAACCTCAACAAAAAGCAATATAACTAGGCACGGAGGTGGAACATCAGTACAAGTAGACATGCAACCGCAATAACAATAAAAAATAAGTAAGCATGTAACCAAAACAACAACAATAATATAAGTAGGCATGCAACCTCAACAACAATAATGTGAATAGGCATGTAACATCACTAACAATAATATCAGTAGGCATGCAGCTGCAACAACAATTATATAAGTAAGCATGCAACTGCAAAAACAACAGTAATATAAATAGGCACACAATCTGAACAACAACAATATAAGTAGGCACACAGCTGCAACAACAATAATTTAAGTAGGCACACAACCATAAAAACAATACTGTAAGTAGCCATCCAACCGCAAGAACATTGATATCAGTAAACATGCAAACGCTGAAACAATAATAATGTAAGTACATATGCAACCTCAACAACAATAATATTAGCGGGCACACAACTGTAAAAAAAACAACAATATAAGTAGGCACTCAACTGGATAATAGTAGGCACACAACCACAAAAAAACAACAATAATATAAGTAGGCACTCAACTGGAACAACAACAATGTATCTAGACATGCAACAGCAAGAACAAAACAGTAAAATAAGTAGGCACACAACCAGAGCAATCAGAAAAATATAAGTAGGCACACAACAGGAAAAAGAACAATAATATTAGTGCAACCTCAACAACATTAATACAAGTAGGCATGCAACTGCAAATACAATAAAATAAGTAGGTATGCAACCTCAACAACAGTAATATAAGTAGGCATGCAACCGCAGCAATAATAATATAAGTAAGCACACAACCATGAAAACAACAATAATATAAGTATGCATGCAACCTCAACAGCAATAATATAATTAGGTACGCAACCGCAACAGCAACAATAATAAATGTAGGCAGGCAACCACAACAAAAACAACAATATAACTAAGCACACAGCTGCAACAACAAAACAATAATATAACCAGGCATGCAACTGCAATAGTCAGTACAATATAAGTAGGAATGGAACTGCAAAAACAATAATATAAGTAAGCAAGCAACCACAAAAACAATAGTATAAGTAGGCAGGCAACTTCAACAACAGTTAGAATACAATTAGGCATGCAACTGCAACAACAATAATATAAGTAGGCACGTAAGTGGAACAAAATGAATAATATAAGTAGGCATGCAACTGCAGCAACAATAATAATATATGTAGGCATGCAACCTCAACAAAAAATATAACTAGGCACATAGATGGAGCAATATCAATGCAAGTAGGCATGCAACTGCAACAACAATAAAACAAGTAAGCATGCAGTTGCAACAACAATAATATAAGTAGGCAGTTGCAACAACAATAATGTAAATAGGCACATAACCTCAACAACAATAATATCAATAGGCATGCAACTGCAACAACTATAAGTAAGCACGCAACTGCAAAAACAACAGTAATATAAATAGACATGTAACCCAAACAACAACAATGTAAGTAGGCACACAACCACAACAATAAAATAACTAGGCATGCAACTGCAAGAAACAGTACAGTATAAGTAGGAATGCAACTGAAACAACAATAATATAAGTAGGCAAGCAAACTGCAAAAACAATAATATAAGTAGGCAAACAACTTCGACAACAATAATAATATAATTAGGTATGCAAGCACAACAGCGATAATATAAGTAGGTACGCAAGCGGAACAAAATCAATAATATCAGTATGCACACAACCGCAGCAACAATAATAATATATGTAGGCATGCTACCTCAACAAAAAATATATAACTTCGAACGAAGATGGAACATCAGTGCAAGTAGGCATGCAACCACAATAACAATAAAATAAGAAAGCATGCACCTGAAACAACAACAATAATATAAGTAGGCATCCAACCTCAACAACAATAATGTAAATAGGCATGTAACATCAATAACAATAATATCAGTAGGCATGCAGCTGCTACAACAATTATATAAGTAAGCATGCAACTGCAAAAACAACAGTAATATAAATAGGCACACAACCCGAACAACAACAATATAAGTAGGTACGCAGCCGCAACAACAATAATATAAATAGGCATGCAACCACAAAAACAATACTGTAAGTAGCCATCCAACCTCAAGAACATTGATGTTAGTAAACATGCAAACGCTAAAACAATAATAATGAAAGTTGGCATACAACCTCAACAACAATAATATTAGCAGGCACACAACTGTAAAAAAACAACAATATAAGTAAGCACTCAACTGGAACAACAACAATGTAGCTAGGAATGCAACAAGAACAAAACAGTAAAATAAATAGGAAACAATAATATTAGTGCAACCTCAACAAATTAATACAAGTAGGCATGCAACTGCAAATGCAGTAATATAAGTAGGCATGCAACCTCAACAACAGCAGTATAAGTAGGCATGTAACTGCAACACAATAATATAAGTAAGCACGCAACCACACAAACTACAATAATATAAGTACACATGCAACCTCAACAGTAATAATATAAGTAGGCACTCAACCACAACAGCAACAATAATAAACATAGGCATGCAACCACAACAAAAACAATAATATAATTAGGCAGACAGCTACAACAACAAAACAATAAGTGGGCCCACGACTGCAACAACAATAAAATAACCAGGCATGCAACTGCAACAGTCAGTGAAATATAAATAGGAATGGAACCGCAACAACAACAATAATATAAGTAGGCAAGCAACTGCAAAAACAATAGTATAAGTAGGCACACAACTTCAACAACAATTAGAATACAATTAGACACACAACTGCAACAACAACAATAATATAAGTAGGCACGTAAGTGCAGCAAAATAAGTAATATAAGTATGCATGCAACTGCAGCAACAACAATAATATATGTAGGCATGCAACCTGAACAAAAACAATATAACTAGGAACACAGGTGGAATATCGATGCAAGTAGGCATGCAACCGCAACAGCAATAAAATAAGTAAGCTTGCAGCCACGAAAACAACAATAATTTAAATAGGCACATAACCTCAACAACAACAACAATATAAGTAGGCATGCAACTGGAACAACAAGCAATAATTTAAGTATGCACGCAACCACAGCAAAAAGAATATAAGTAGGGATGCAGCCACAACAACATTAATATAAGTAGGCACACAACCGCATAAACAATAATAATATAAGTAAGCATGCAACTTCAACACAATAATATAAGTAGGCAGGCAAGGGCAACAGCAATAATTTCAACAACAATAATATAAGTAGGCACACAAGGGCAACAGCAATAATATAAGTAGGCACGCGTCTGCAACAACCAGTACAATATAAGAAGGAATGCATCCACAACAACAATAATATAAGTAGGCAAGCAACTGCAAAAACCATAATATAACTAGACATACAACTTTAACAACAATAATAATAATATAATTAGGCATGCAACCGAAACAAAATCAATAGTATAAGTAGGCACACAACCACAGCAAGAACAATAACATAAGTAAGCATGCAGCCTCAACAACAATAATACAAGTAGGCACCCAACTGCAACAACAATAAAATAAGTAGGCACATGCCTGCAACAACCAGTACAATATAAGTAGGAATCCATCTGCAACAACAATAATATAAGCAGGCAAGCAACCACAAGAATATAAGCAGGCACGCAAATGTAACAACAGTAATATAAGTAGGCACATATCTGCAAAAACAATTTAAGTAGGCAAGCAACCTCAGCAACATTAATATAAGTAGGCATGCAACTGCAAACTAACAATAATATAAATAGGAACGCAACCAGAACAACAACAATGTAACTAGACAGCAACAGCAACAATAAAATAAGTAGGAATGCAACTGCAACAACAGTAATATAAGTAGGCAAGCAACTGCAAAAACAATAATAAAACTATGCATACAACTTCAACAATAATAATATAATTAGCCATGCAAACAAAACAAAATCAATAATATAAGTAGGCACACAACCACAGCAAGAACAATAACATAAATAGGCATGCAGCCTCAACAACAGTAATACAATTAGGTACCCAACTGCTACAACAATATGTGCCTGTGACAACCAGTACAATATAAGTAGGAATGCATCCACAACAATAATATAAGTAGGCACACAACCACAGCAAGAACAATAACATAAGTAGGCATGCAGCCTCAACAACAGTAATGCAAGTAGGCACCCAACTGCAACAACAATGAAATAAGTAGGCACGCACATGCAACAACCAGTACAATATAAGTAGGAATGCATCCGCAACAGCAAAAATATAAGTAGGCATGCAACCACAACAAGAATATAAGCAGACACGCAAATGTAACAACAGTAATATAAGTAGGTACATAACTGCAAAAACAATATAAGTAGGCAAGCAACCACAGCAACATTAATATAAGTAGGCATGCAACTGCAAAAACAATAATACAAGTAGGCATGCAGCCTCAACAACATAAACATAAGTAGGCATGCAACTGCAAATTAACAATAATATAAATAGGAATGCAACCGGAACAACAACAATGTAACTAGGCAGCAACAGCAACAACAAAACAATAAAATAAGTAGGAATGCAACTGCAACAATAGTAATATAAGTAGGCACACAACCACAGCAAGAACAATAACATAAGTAGGCATGCAGCCTCAACAACAGTAATACAAGTAGGCACCCAACTACAACAACAATGAAATAAGTAGGCATGCACATGCAACAACCAGTACAATATAAGTAGGAATGCATCCGCAACAACAAAAATATAAGTAGGCATGCAACCACAACAAGAATATAAGCAGGCATGCAAATGTAACAATAGTAATGTAAGTAGGTACATAACTGCAAAAACAATATAAGTAGGCATGCAAACTCAGCAACATTAATATAAATAGGCATGCACCCGCAAAAACAATATACAAGTAGCAATAAACTCACTCGGAAAAACAGCAAACTTTTAAAACAACAAAGTCGGGTAGCACTGTCAGCAGAGTCGGAGAACCAAATATACTTCAAACAAACACTGTTTAATGAGCGCTTTCGGTAGGATCAGTGTCCTACCTTCTTCAGACAACTAGAAATCAATTAACAAGGTATTTAAAACATGAAAAACATCACAATTAAGCAATTAGTAAAAAAACATAAGAAAGATACTTGTCCTTAAAGCTGCAATGGATTATCTAATGCTGCACACTACATAAATATATATACACATTCATTTTTCACATTTAGTCATCAAAGAAGCTGGATATATAGATTATTTTATGGAAAATAGATAAATATCTATAAATAATATATAAATAATATAAACTCGTATACAACCATTAATAAAGAAAAAATAAATATATATAGACATTATGTATATTTTAAAAATATGTAATTATATTTCTATAAAGAATTAATATAATAAATATGTTTAAATATGAGTATAATATGTTAAATGTATTTCAATATAAAATGAGTTAAATTTCTTTCAATAGAAAATGAATCTAAAACGTGTGTAAAAATGTTTATATACCAACACATATAAAAGCACATATCAGGGGCAACCTAAAACTAAACACTCTAACAGTAAGCAATCAAGAAAAGAAAAAAAACATTACTATATAGAACAACCTGTCAACATAAACTCAAGATGGAATAGAGTATGTGGCTCATACATATAACATATCCCTACAAAATAAAACAATAGGTAGATTCATACGACACTAATTAGGTCATCTGTTTAAAGCCAAACAGTTTAAGATACATTTAATAGATATATATTCATTTAGACCTGGATATATGTGGGCTTCATTTCTAATCTGCCACATAATTTCGTCAACTTCTAGATTTAACTGCCAAGGACCACCTCTGAGATCCAGGTGCCTTTGTTGTAAAATCAAAAATTTAAAACCACTACTAAGCAACATACTGCAAGGACTCCCTATATCACACTGTGTATGAATGTATGTAGCCAAAGAAATTACCTCTGTACTCATTGCTTAGCTACTATTATTACCCATTTTTGTGCTTGTATGCCCTACTGAGAGTGCGTTCCTTAAAGCAGCCTACCACGGACCATTCACTACAGCCCCCCCCCTCCTAACACTATACCCTTTTAACCACTTAGTTCCACCTAAGGCCTTTATATCGCTTCTTACCTTTATCCTTTATTACCACTTTCTACTACCACTAGGTGGCAGCACCCTATCACTACATACCTAGAAAGAAACTAGTTCTTTAGTGGCTTCTGCACCCAACGCTGGCTATACTTTCCATTTCTTTTAACAAATATACATACTCCCTACCTTTTTTTCTGTTTTTTTTACATCCACTCTCTCCTTGTTACATCTCAAACTCTCTCTCTTTCTCACCTTGTTAACCTCATTTCTGTGTTCCCATATAGCATACAATACCTACCCACCTACCTTCTTTATTGACTCCTGTTGCTGATACTTTTTTCTCTGATCCTCTATCTTGGATTGTTTACCACCTACTGTGTTTCTCTCTCTCCCCTCTTACTCGCAGTCCTCGCATAGCCTATCACTACCCTCCTATATATCCCCTCCCCTATTAGGTACCATCCCCCAGAGCTTATTTCTAGGCGTCACTTTATTCTGGCGCCATTTTTAATAGAACTCAAACAGCATTCATCATCTCCCCGATCCTGTGGTCAGGCTGCTGAGGATCACCTTCTCTGGTAAGTTTAAACACAGACTGTTGACCTTTTTTGTGTCCTAATGGTTAAAGTGCTATGCATATGTATCTTAGGTAAAATATACTGCTGACTTTGAGTCTAACTATCTCATTGTAAAAGGGAAGGTGTGCTTATTACTGTATAGGTGTGCTTTGAGCATCAAACGTGTAAACTATGTATTTTTAAGATGCTTATATGATTATGTTGCAATATAGCTGGTTTCTGTCTAACCCAGTGATAGCAAAGAGAATATTACTGACACTTGACTAGAATTACTTCTAGCAAACTTTGCCACCAGCTCTCTATCTATGTGCGACACTCGCATACATAACAGCTGTCCATGCTTTATCTTGAATTTGGACAGGAAATACTTGTCCCTCTAAATGTGGGTTTCTTATAAAGTGGATTACTCTACCTGTTGGTACATCGTTTGCACGCAAAGTCGCTTGTTTTGTAGCGAGTGTTTTGGCTTTTTGCATATCTGCTGACTTTCTAGATATAGTAGCTTACTGTACCTGTAGCTATATCGTTAGCTCGTGGAGCCGCTTAATTTGTAGCATTTTTGTTTGCTTTCTGGATATCTTCTGTCTTTGTTGTTATAGTGGATTACTCTACCTGTCGCTACATCGTTTGCACGTGTAATCGGTTATTTTAGTAGCGATTACTTTGGAATCGCTTATTTTGTAGTGTTTTTGTTTGCTTTCTGGATATCTTCTGTCTTTGTAGATATAGTGGATTACTCTACCTGTCGCTACATTGTTTGCACATGGAATCGCTTATTTTAGCAGCGATTTTTTTGGCTTTCTGTATATCTGCTGTGTTTTACATTTTTTAATGTTGGCTATTCTTTATTGAAGTGTGACAGCTGATTTTGGTGGGTCAACCGAGCATTTACCTGGTCCTGGCTGGTTTTCTACCATTTTGTAATGCATCCAAGCTATAGACTGGGCAGTTGTACAAGTGAGTATAGTTCAACTTATTGTGCTTAAACGGCTGGTTTGTCAGGTTCACAGAGCATTCTGTACTTTTTTCCAGGCTCTCACGATACCTCATGGTATTTTTTTTACTTTATTAGTTTGGTAGTTGTGTAAGTGGGTCTGTTAAAACATACTGGGCTGAAGTGCTCAAATTTGGTGGAACCTCAGTGCTCCCTGTACATGTTTCCTACCTCTTATGTCGCCACATTGTACCTTATCTAAGCTATAGTTTGGGTAGTTGACCAAGGCAATCTGGAAGACATTGTTGGGCTTGATGTGCCCGTAGTTGGAGGGACCACACAGCGTTTATATAACTATTTTCTTCTTGGACTTTTATGCTGCTATATTGTCTTCTCTGCAGTATATAGTTGGGCAATTGATAGAGTGCGTCTTTAAAACATTTTGGGGCTGGGACTGCAAAATTGGCGGGCCCATAGAGCAATTGTTTTGCATTATCTTGACTCTTACACTGCCATATTGTATTTTCCTTTAATGCTATAAGGCGACCCAATATGTTCTACTTGAAGTGCATTTAGACATAGAAACAGTGTTTTATTATTTTTCACATAGTTTGTTATACTGTATCTCACTGTTAGACACTTGCTTGTTACTAGTACTTTCTTTTTTTCTTGATATACCTGTTGCATTATTCAGCTGCATGGTACGTAGAGTGATTAAAATGTATGAATAAACTGTCTATCACTGGCTGGCCCTCTGCTGTATTTTAACCTTATCCTTGGCTTTCCACTTCTTCCTCTTCTAGCTACTCTCCCAATACAGTCTATCACTCAGCCTTTACTTTATTCCATTGTCTTACTCACTATGTAATTATATCGTAGTTGACTCTCCAACTCCTCAGACTCTTGCTTAACTCTTTGTTCTTCTGTCAATCCCTCATCACTCAATACTTACTATCCTTAAATAACTTAACCCACTGTGTATCTCTCTTCTGTTTTATTTTACAGTATTCTACCCTGGGTACTCCTTCCCTGCCTATATACTCAAAAGGAAGATCAACTGTTTTTACCGAGAAGAACTCCCTGAATGTTTGTCTGCTAGCCCTGGCCTACTACTAAGCAACATACTGCAAGGACTCCCTATATCACACTGTGTATGAATGTATGTAGCCAAAGAAATTACCTCTGTACTCATTGCTTAGCTACTATTATTACCCATTTTTGTGCTTGTATGCCCTACTGAGAGTGCGTTCCTTAAAGCAGCCTACCACAGACCATTCACTACAGCCCCCCCTCCTAACACTATACCCTTTTAACCACTTAGTTCCACCTAATGCCTTTATATCGCTTCTTACCTTTATCCTTTATTACCACTTTCTACTACCACTAGGTGGCAGCACCCTATCACTACATACCTAGAAAGAAACTAGTTCTTTAGTGGCTTCTGCACCCAATGCTGGCTATACTTTCCATTTCTTTTAACAAATATACATACTCCCTACCTTTTTTTTTTCTGTTTTTTTACATCCACTCTCTCCTTACTATATCTCAAACTCTCTCTTTCTCACCTTGTTAACCTCATTTCTGTGTTCCCATATAGCATACAATACCTACCCACCTACCTTCTTTATTGACTCCTGTTGCTGATACTTTTTTCTCTGATCCTCTATATTGGATTGTTCCAACCCGCTCCGTTCACCCTGCGGGCTCACTCCACTCCCCTACCCCACCCCCAAATTCCACCCACCCCCAGTGCATCTACACTTATACTCACCTAACCACTCCTACTTCCTCCCTACCTATTACACCCTCCCTTTCCTACCACTCCTACTTCCTCTTTATCTATAATACCTCTCCCCTTTCATCACCATCTTCTACACCGCTATAATTCACCTCCTCACACATCACACCTCCCTTCATATTTAACAACACAATATATTTCTAATCCCTTCTCCCAATACTACATATTCTACTTTAGCTAAGCCTCAACATGCTTACAAAACTTCTGTCATTCTCAATCCAACTATTACTACTTCTGAGCCTTACTTATATCCACTACCTTTCCCAGCCCAACACCACAAATCACACACCATTACTTCACACAACCAGCTCACTCCCTTCAACTCACTTACACTCATTTGTCTCAATCTCCTCTGGACTATATCCAATTAATACCTATCGATTTTTTCACTACAAACTATCCTCTACTTATAAACTCTCTAACCCCTCTTTAACCATCAATATCTACTCAAACCTGAAAATATACAATATACAAACAAGGCAATCCAAACATCTCATCAACATAATCCAACACCTAACAACCATACTACTATCTGGAGATATACACCCTAACCCAGGCCCAAACACTACTTCCCCTACATCTAAATCCATCCTATTTGCTTCTCTAAATGCCCAAAGCATAGTTAACAAAATCCCCAATCTCCATGCCTAGCTTCTCAACAACAAATCTGACATCTTAGCTATTTCTGAAACCTGGTTAAAACCTCACATAAAAGATATCGAAATAGTGCCACCAAACTACTCTATCATCAGAAAAGACAGGGCCCACAAGAAGGGTGGTGGGGTAGCTCTATTCTACTCATCCACCCTTTCCATTACTCCCTACAACAAACCCATTCCTCACTTCTCCAATGCAGAATTAGTTCTAGCTCTATTTCAATTAAATAAACACAAACAAATTTGCATAGCCTCACTTTACATCCCCCCTGGAGATAATACCTCTGTACTTGAGGATATCCTATCCTGGCTTTCTACCAATATCAGTAATGAAACCATTCTCTTGGGAGACACAAATATCAATTGGTCTTCCATTAATTCTCCTACACACCCCCTAAATATCAACCTATATAAGTACTCTCAGCTAATCAACCTCACTACCAGGCCCTCTAAAGACTTCTCCAGTGGTAGTACCCTAGACTGGATATTAGTCTCTCACCCTCACTGCTACACTGATAGTGGAACTCTTCCTGACTCCCTCAGTGACCACCTTCCCATTTTCACTAGACGACTTCCATCTCCATTACATGTATCTCATAATTACATCAGCACTCGGAACCTTAAAAACTTCAACCCAATAACCTTCTCAGACTCCCTAAAATCAATAAATTGAAACCCCCTAAAAACACTACCCTTGGACAATGCTGTTGCACACTTCAATACAACTTTCCTTAAACTACTGGATAGTCTTGCCCCCATAAAAACCAAAAGAATACAAAACAACACCGCCCCCTGGCTAACAAAAAGCACACTAACTGCCATGCGACTTAGAGACAAAACCTGGGCACAGTACCAAAGATGCAAAACTCCAACCACCCTTAATGAATTCAAAACACTCTGCAATTCAGTAAAAAGACTTGTCACAGCAGATCGACAGAATTACTTCTCCTTACTCCAAAACAACCACAAAATCAATCCTCAAAAATTCTGGAAAGGCATCACTACCCTCCTAAAACCTGGCAGAGCAGAAAACCCAAGCCCAAACTCAAATGCACTAGATATAGATCTGGCTACCCAATTCAACTCTTTTTTCATAGACTCTATTACCAAACTAACCTCATCCTTCTCTAATAACACCTCACCCCCTGCTTCTGCATCCCCCCTCTTGTCATCCCCTTCATCTCCAATCACTCAACTCCCACCATTCTCCCTAAAACCCATTCCTACTTCTACCATAAGAAAACGCCTGCAAAAACTAAAACCATGCACCAATGCCCCCGATAACATTCCCTCATCCTACCTCAGCATAGCTGCCGAAGCCATTGCCTTCCCCATCAGCATCCTAATCAATCGTTCTATCCAAGAAGGGCTTGTACCCAAACTCTGGAAAAGGGCATTCATCATTCCCCTGCACAAAGGAGGCAATAATAACAATATTACTAACTTTCGTCCCATTGCCATCCTCTCTCCTATATCAAAACTTCTAGAGAAATGTATTCATCTTCAACTCCTTCCCTATCTCTTAGATAATAACTTACTAACTCCCACACAACATGGATTCAGACCCGGCCACAGCACCATGACTGCCCTCCTTTCCTTACTGGAAACTGTAAATAAAGCCAGAGATTCTGGCTCTACTGTATCTATGCTCTTTCTTGACCTCTCTAAGGCCTTTGATACTATCTCTCATAACCTTCTCCTAACTAAACTATCTAACCTAAACCTATCCCATTCCTCTCTCAATTGGTTCACCAGCTATCTCTCCAACAGGCAACAAACTGTCAAGTGGAAAAAAGCCATCTCCTCTTTCCTTAACACACCCACTGGTGTCCCCCAAGGTTCCATTTTGGGTCCTCTCCTTTTCAATATATTTATAAATGATTTCTTCCACTCAATACCTCATGCTAAACTTATTCAATATGCAGATGATTCCACAATTATCTGTCCAGCCACATCCATCCCTGCTCTCTTAAAACTGACTCAAGACGCCTTCTCTACCACAGAACAGTGGATGATGGACAATCATCTAGCACTCAATGCATCACAAACCAAACTTATGGTATTTACCCCTCAAAACCAACACCATTGATAGAAAACTATTTTCCATCGCTAGCCAGAATAACACACCTCTTGAACTGGTATCTGAAACCAAACTACTAGGAGTCCAGATTGACAACCAGCTTAAATTCAATAGCCACCTACAACTAAACATAAAACACCCACCAAAACTTGGCATGCTCTATCGACACAATCGATTCCTCACTACATCTACTAAGCTCACTCTTGCTACTACATTTCTCATCCCTTCCCTCCTTTATGGTGCCCCTCTGCTAACAAACCTACAATCCTCTCTCAAAACAAAACTGTCCTCTTGTTATAATAAAATTGCCAAATTTGCAACTAGCCACAAATCATCTACCCATCACTGTGTATCTCTCCACAAACGTAACTGGCTAGAGCTTCCCAACCATCTCTCCTATACTCAGCTTACTTTTGCTCATAAACTAATTTTTCAGCCCTCCCTCTGTCCCTCTCTCAGCTCTACCTTTAAAATGCACCTGCCACAAAGACTCCTAAGATCTAATAACCAAAACCTAATAGAACTGTACAAACCCTGTCACTCTCCAGGACAAAACCTCCTGTCCTTTGCCCTGGCACGCCTATGGAACTCCCTTCCTCCCTCCATCCGTATCACCACCAACCTCCCTGCTTTTAAAAAATCACTGCGCTCACATCTAACATCCTCATGGGAATGCTCCTGCTCCCACCCCTCCTAGCCTATTCTTACTTTCTATGGGCAGCTTTACCATATATTACCAGACACCAAATAATAAGCCAACTGTAATGACATCTTATAATTCTTTTATTCTACTATTTCACTCAAGAAACTATATATTTACTGCAGCAATGCTTTGTTTTTCTACAAAATGTAACCTTAACATTTTTATTATACCTTCTTAAATTTCTACAAAATGAAAAAAAAAAAAAAAAAGAATTTCCTTTGTAAATGCAAAATCTTTGTTCTGTCTTGAACCCACAAATTACCACAATTGTAAACTGCTGTAATCTTTTTTGTTTACCAATGTTTTAAAGCTTTGTCTTTAACTTACAAATGATTGAAATTGTAAACTGCTGTAATCTCTTTGTAACCTTTGTTTTGGAGCTTTTCTCCCCAGGACTCCATTGAAAACGGGTTCTTATTGGCCCAATGGACTATCCTGGTAAACCAACTGCAAATAAATAAAATAAATATATGGTCAGGGAAGTCAACAATATGCCTGGCCAAGGCGTTATTCATATCTTTTTTACTAATGGCATAAACATTCTCATAAATTAGTTGTCTTAATTTTCTCTCAGTCTTTCCTATGTAGAATGCGGAACACTGATAACAAATAGCTACATATATAACGCCTTTGCTTTGTCTTTTAACATAATTTTGTTGTTTCCACAAATAAACTTACATTGGTAACATGCACCACATTTATACATTCCAGAATTACCATGGATTGAAGATGCTACATTCCTTTCTAAAATAGATTTTAAATTTGCCCCTCTTCTAAAAGTAATTTTAGGTTTTAAACCTAACAGTTTAAGTAGCCCTTTGTCCTTTATTATAATGGACCAATTCTTGTATAAAATTTCTTTCATATTATAATGGTCCAGCTAATAGGTACAAAGAAAACTTTCTCTGTAATCTAATTCTGCCTTATAGGGAGACTGATCATTAACTGCCATCAAAGTGTTAGGAGTTGGGGATGAGCTATTTGCCAACAAGGGTCTAAAATGACCTACTTCTCTTTTATTACTGACCTCCAAGCAAATAGAATCTATTAAAGGCCCTGGATATCCTCGACTTATAAACGTACTCTTTAGAAGTGAACATTCCAAATAAAAGTCTGTATCATCAGTGACCATCCTAGCCGCTCTCACCAATTGTCCTTTCACAACAGCTTTCTTTTGGTGAAATGGATGGCTACTCGTAAAATGTAGAAACGAGTTTGAATAGGATGGTTTTCTATATATCACACTCTTGTACCTACTATTAGTTGTGTCTTTAACAAGATTAACATCCAAATAGTCAATTGCCGTTTCTTCGACTTTAAAAGTAAATTCGAAGAAGTCAGTCATAGATTGTATACTATTTTAAAAAGTAGGAATAAGTGCTTTAGGGCCTTTCCATATAATAAATATATCATCCTGGTACTGAGTGTACCAGGCTACATTTCCTATAAATAAATCATTCTGAAAAAGCAAGGATCTCTCCCAATACGCCATGATGCAATTCGCAAAACTACCCCCACACGGGGAGCCCATGGCTATGCCGGTTCTTTGTAGGAAGAAGCGTCCATCAAAAGTCATATAATTGTTTTTTTAATACAATTTCAAGTAATGTCTCCACCAAATAGATAGTTTTCTCTTCTATTTGTTTAAGGATCATAAATTTTCTGATCCATTGAAGGCCAAGAGACTGTGGGATAACTGTGTAGAGGTCCCTAACATCAATTGTAAGGAAAATGGAGTCCCCTAGAATATTCCAATTTACTAATATTTTCTAAAAAAACTCCATGAATCCTTACATATTTGAATTTCCTGCTCAATTAGTGGCCTTAAAATACTATCAACATATTTTGCACACCCATAAGTAATGGAACCTCTACCATCTACAATTGGCCTAAAGGGGGGATCATAATAACTTTTATGAATTTTCGGAAAACCAAAAAGAGCAGGAATTTTAGGAGCATTCATTGTCAAAAACTGGTGTAGATCAAGATCTATAGTTCCCTCCAGAAACAAGTCATTAAGCAGTATATTAATTTTCTTATACGCTATATTGATTTCGTTAATACTAACTGGAGTATAAGCTTTAGTTTGCAAATATTTATCCATATATGACACATAAACTTTTTGGTCCATAAATACAAGACCTTCCCCTTTATCAGGTTTCATAACCCTAATATCACAATTGTGTAGTAGTTTAATAAAAATCACTTTCTTGTTCTTTAATGTTAGACATTTTATTCTCACCTTTTTTATGATTGTTACTTATAGATCTTAGGTCCATCTCACAAATCTTTTCAAAAGTATTGAGAATATTATGTAGTGAAGGATTAAAAAGACTAGACACTCTTAATGTATTAGTTAGGGATGGAACACCCCCCCCATGCAAATCTGCAGGTTAAGCTTACGCACAAAAAGTTTTAAGTCCAGGATTGCCCTTACCAAGTCCATATTTTTATCTGGGACAAAAGATAAGCCTTTTGAGAAAAAATTAATCATCTCCTCAGAAACCTCCAAAGAGGTATAGTTATAGATCTTAAAGTCACCTTTTGAACTAGTAAGGACTTTAGGCACATGTTGGAGGGCACATGTCATCTCCTCCTCTGGTTTCGTCTGTTTCGTGCCTGACCTTGATTTCTGTTCCCTCTGCGATTGTTTTTGTTCCTACCACCCTGGACCATCTGAAAATCCGATGATCGGTTAGGCCCCGACTGATTGGTGTTACAATTTGATCCTTGTTGGCCAGCATTAACATTGGACATATTGTTATTATTATTGTTATTATTCATATTATTACGTCTTTCACTCCTACGTACTGGCTGGATATCTTCACTATCAATATTAACAGTACTTGAATCAAAATTGTTATCATTTTTTCTATCTTGTTCTCTGGGTGTAATAGAGTTATGAGATATAGAGCCAAAAATATTTGAGTTAAAAGGGGGGCAGGGATAAGCCTTATTCGCAGCATAATCCTGGATATCCCTTGCAATTTTCCTTTTCTTTGTCACCAGCAATTTAGCCATGGTTGCATCAATGCTGGAAAAAATTCTGGCATAATCATATTTATATCGAAAGAATTCCTTGTCTGTTTTTATTACATGTTCTAGAATTTCAAGTTCACTTTTTAGCACATTCATTTCACTTTTGTAAAAATTAATGAGCGACATAATAAATTCAGCTCTTTGTTTATCAAAAAGCCCCAACAGTTCCTGGTGAAATGTAGAATTTTCAATCAGACCTACCGGGTACCGCCATTGCCGTAACCCCTTAGGGATAATCTTTTTTTCTAAACATTCTTGTAAATAGGCTGTTTCCAACTGTAGTTTCCTACATTTAAAAAGTTTATTATCAAATTCAGAAATTGAATCAGATAGAGAACTCACCCCTGAGTGTAATTCTTGTTCAGGTAATAATCCATTAGTAGTCTTAAAAAACTCATTGTTGCTTAAGAATGTAATTCTTGTTCAGGTAATAATCCATTAGTAGTCTTAAAAAACTCATTGTTACTTAAGAAGCTTGCCATAGATGAAAAAGGCAAGTCTCTGTGTTTTGAGCACCTGGCTGCCACTCCGTCCTCCTTACAAGTAGCAATAAACAAGATTACAATAGCAGTCAGCAGATATGGCAACACTTGAATAATCACAATCATAAAAATATAAAAAACGTTTTATTATACACGGTAAGCGCTTTCACTAAATAGCTTCATCAGACCATGTAACCAACTGTTGCAAAATGTTTAAAAACTTGAAGGAACCAATCAAAGGATTCCTTCAAAAAAGACAACACATCCTAGTAAAACGCTACATTGTAGCAAAAAGCCCCTAGTGGATACAATTAATAATGACTTGGAAAATCACCAAATCCATATACACAATAAACTAGAACAAAATGTATCTAACGTTAATGTTCAACTAGGATGAATAATTGCTGTTAGAAAGCATTCATCATACCAGAACTAATACACATCATCAGAAGCTTATGAATCAATTTCATGAAAGTAAATTATAAAAAATACATATAAGAAAATCATATACATATAATATAAGGTGAATCATAAGAAAGACATTCCTAACAAGTGCAGATATAAATAGATTGCTCAGTATACGGCCATTATTATACATATATACATCTGCACAGAGGGGCCATACCAACAGCTTCAATGTATGATATGTAAACAAAACATATGACTGGTAGTTTAAAAACATAAATTAATAAATGCTCTTCCATGACTGTAATTAAAAACACAATCCAAATGAGTCGGATGGAACAAAATCATTCTGTAAGCAAATAGAATGTATTAGTTATAAAATGATACTGAAAAAGACAAATGCATATCTGTACATATCGTATGTAATAAATCAGTCGACTTCAGTGACGATCATATTGTGCATCCTATACAAAAAAGATGTACAGAGGCAAATTTGTCTCAGCTGGTATATATAAATGCACTTATACTAACTACATTGTTTCAGAGAGGAACTCTACTCACTAAAAAAGTGGTCATAGCATGACTATATAAAGAATATCAAGAGTGAACCTTAATTAACATTCACAGTAAATTCCGCAGATAACAATCAGGAGTATAAAATCTCCTAATAAAACGCACAGTGTATATCATGGTTCCTTGCTCCTAAGCACAAATCATGCTGCTATTATACACCATATTATGTATAAATACCCAATGAAAAAATATACTAATATACTATTAGTATAGGTGTCTCTAACCAACCAGTCTAAGTATATTAACTGGCCAGTGGATATCAAATCCATGACGCCACTGACTACAAATAAAGAGTACATTAACTATGTATTTTTTATATATTTAATTTCATGAAACTGATTCATAAGCTGCTGATTGATTATTTCCACCCAAATGAAGATGAATTAACCAAGAAGGTGGAATTGTTACAAAAAGATTTATCCTGTCGTTTTAAAGGTGAAGTCTTTTCGTATTTGCTTGCTAGCACCTATATGAATGTGTCCCTCTATAGTAATAGGTTGCAACACACAAAACAGCATAAGTTGCAACAGGAATTCAAAGCCTTTAGTCTCAGCAATGTTTTTATGTGGCCGAGAAGCAATGTAACCAATGCTTCATCCACTTTAAATATAGCATCTATTTCTGACCCTTTACATACAGATGTGTTGCCAAATTCCTCTGAGTATATGCCTATGCCTTCTGTAAATAGAGTCAGCAGTTGTATCCAGTAATCTTCCATTACAGCAGTTGGAATCTTCATCTGCCTTGTTGCAAGGATTGACCCCTCCACTCAGTCAGCAAGCTCTACAAAATACTACCGCTGGGGCTAGACCGAAACTGTTACCTCCTTTTAACATGGAACTTTTTTTACCGTTACCGGTAAAATCATGCACCACGTCCCAGTCGAGGTCCAGCAGTCGGGGTCATCCGAAAAGAAAGTACTTGGGAGAGAAAAACAACACAAACAGAAGAACCAGGAGATAAATAACCTGCTTTTTAATTTATCAGAACATGAACAATCTATGGCGGAGACGTCCTTGTTGAATAAAGGTTTATCCTTTATTCCTTCAGCAGGTATGAATGTGAGTGAACTGCTTACTAATCTAAGAATGTTTGGATGCAATGTTAGTTTAAAACTGTTATATGAAAAAGACTTAAGTCAACAAACTGAAATCTCCCTGAATCATAGAAGTTTGTATACCCATGTATTGCCACCTCATGTGGATTGTTTTGTAAAAGCACGTGAAAGGGACATCTACAAACAACTTTATACAAAGAATAATTGTTCTTATTTTAATTTAACTATTAATGAGAAAGAATCTTTACGGTCCCTGCAAAGTAATATAGCTTTAGTGATTAGACCAGCAGATAAAGATGGGGGGTAGTACTTATGAATTGGAAAGATTATAACAAAGTAATGTATGAGTTGTTTCATGATGTTGACACATATGTTCGTATAGATGCTCTCCACCTTATGAATATTCTTAGACAGGTTCATGATAATCTTTATGACCTTTTAATGTGTAGACAAATAGACTACAATTTATATTGTTATCTACACATACAGCAGCCACTTATTCCATGCATTAAGGGCTTACTAAAGGTGCATAAGCTTGTACATTCACCTCCTATGAGACCTATAGTTGCAGGAGGTGGGTGGGCAACTGAGACCATGTCTATTTATATAGAGCAGAAATTAGGACCGACAATAAAGCAAACACCAAGTATCTTAAAATATATACTCAGTTCTTAAATGACATTGATGTATATAATAATGATTTTTCCTCTCAGGAATGTTTACTGGTTGCACTCGATGTAAAAAGTCTTTTCACCTCCATACCCAACGAATATGGTCAGGATGCCATTAGAGAAATTCTAAATAGTATGCACTCTATGTGTAATAATGAGATGCCCTTAATTTGTACACTACTTGAAATGGTTCTCTCTAATAATGTGTTTATGTTTGACAACAACATATATCTGCAATAATGGGGTGTCACCATGGGCACCCCATGTGCGAACTCCTATGCAAATTTAGTGGCACATCATTGGGAGAATATGCATGTCTTTAATTGTACTTATTTTCCACATGTCCTTTTATATACTCGGTTTGTGGGTGACATTTTCTGTTGTGAAATGGTGAGCTTTCTTGTCTGCAGGATTTCATCAAATATCTAGAGTGCACGACTGGTTTCTTGAAGTTTACCATGACATCATCCACACAGAAGGTAGACTTCCTATATGTCGCTGTATATAGGGATGACTCTGGGTTCCTTAAGCACTGGTTTATTTTGAAAACCATGCTGGAAAAATATCCTACTAGAATTTAGCAGTATGCATCCTAGATTCATATTCCCTAATATAGTGAAGGGACAATATCATAGAAAGAAGAGGATTTGTAGAGAGCAAACTATGTTGAATGATGAAATTAATACCTTAGAGCAGTTGTTTGTAAATAAAGGTTATACTTGGATGGTATTGGATAGTGCCAAGAAGGATGTGTTTGAGGATATGAATCCAACTGTAAATAGCTCTGCATACTCATTTAAAAATGGCTTTGCATATCCTTTGAATTATCCCAGGCATACCAGACATTCCAGGGGTAGGAAACTTAGTTTTATAACGAAATATCCAAATAACACAGTGGAACAAGCCAAGAAACAGCTTCCAACTTTAATAAAACTTCACCAAAGTTCTTTACAATACATAGTAAGCATTTTCATCCACAGTGGACTTCTTCAGACTGAATACTGTGATTAAAACATCTTAACATAAATAGCAACCTAAAAGACACATGACAAAAGTAATTGTGATATAACCTCTTTCTTTTAAGGTAGGCTACAAAATCAGATCTATCATTTAGCCCAGGTGGATAGCAGGCATTCAGCCTAACCTGCCATTGGTATTCCTTCCACCCAAGAATATCAATGGCAGATTAGGCTGAATGCCTGCCATCCACCTGGGCTAAATGATAGATCTGATTTTGTAGCCTACCTTAAAAGAAAGAGGTTACATCACAATTAATTGTGTCATGTGTCTTAGATTGCTATTTATTTTAATCACAGTATTCAGTCCAGTGTGGATGAAAGTGGTTACTGTGTATTGTGAAGAATTTTAGTGGTTTTATTAAAGTTGAAAGTTGTTTCTTGGCTTGTTCCTTGGTGTTATTTGGATTTTTGTCTTGTTTCCAGTGGAAAGTGTTTTTCTTGGATTTTCTATTTTACATGGATAGCCAAGTAAGTTCCAACTTTTTGACTCTAACTCCAGGAGGAGTTTTAACTGACACACCCAATGGGTCTATTTTATTAAATCAAGAAGGAAGATCTAATCGTTTTGCAACAACAAAGTTTTCTGCTTCTCAGAAAAATGAGGGTACGTTTTTAAGATTTGATGAAGCCTTAAATGGATGGTTAGCCCCTCCATCTAATCCATTTGATTACTTGTAAAGTTCTTTACAATACATAGTAAGCATTTTCATCCACAGTGGACTTCTTCAGACTGAATACTGTGATTAAAACATCTTAACATAAATAGCAACCTAAAAGACACATGACAAAAGTAATTGTGATATAACCTCTTTCTTTTAAGGTAGGCTACAAAATCAGATCTATCATTTAGCCCAGGTGGATAGCAGGCATTCAGCCTAACCTGCCATTGGTATTCCTTCCACCCAAGAATATCAATGGCAGGTTAGGCTGAATGCCTGCCATCCACCTGGGCTAAATGATAGATCTGATTTTGTAGCCTACCTTAAAAGAAAGAGGTTACATCACAATTAATTGTGTCATGTGTCTTAGATTGCTATTTATTTTAATCACAGTATTCAGTCCAGTGTGGATGGAAGTGGTTACTGTGTATTGTGAAGAATTCTGGTGGTTTTATTAAAGTTGGAAGTTGTTTCTTGGCTTGTTCCTTGGTGTTATTTGGATTTTTGTCTTGTTTCCAGTGAAAAGTGTTTTTCTTGGATTTTCTATTTTACATGGATAGCCAAGTAAGTTCCAACTTTTTGACTCTAACTCCAGGAGGAGTTTTAACTGACACACTCAATGGGTCTATTTTATTAAATCAAGAAGGAAGATCTAATCGTTTTGCAACAACAAAGTTTTCTGCTTCTCAGAAAAATGAGGGTACGTTTTTAAGATTTGATGAAGCCTTAAATGGATGGTTAGCCCCTCCATCTAATCCATTTGAGGGGTTAAAAGCTAATGGCAGTATCCCTGTATCAGCCCCCAACTATCATGACATGTTTATGCAACTTGAGAAAGAACTGTTGAAACTGAAACATTTGCAGTGGGACAATGTTTATTTTGAAAGTTGTTTAAGAACTCAGAGGGTGCCTAAGGGGTTGAGAGTATCTGTCATGCCAGCAGGGACTGATTTTCCTCCAAAATTTTTAAATAAATGGGTAGCCTTTAATCAAAAAACTGGGTTGCAATATGTGGAGATGCTGGTTGATTTTAATAAAAGAAAAATGGATGATCTAAGTAAAAACATCAGATCCTTTTTCTTTAAATTAAAAGATTGTTTAACTTCTGAAAATTTCAAAGCTAAGTTATCCTTTATTCAAAATAAGCTCAATAAAGAAAATGAGCTTTTAAAAAAGTGCAAAACCAACAAATTTTTAAGGGATCAAGCTGATTATGAGGCCAGCGAAGAGAAAGACCAATTGGAAAGCAAAGGGGCGGTGACTTTGCAGGCGGTGACATCAGCTACAACCAGTAGAGCGGAGAAGGAAACTTTGCAAGGGGATGAAAATGGCCTCAGAAAATCCAAGATGCTTGCTGTGAGAAATGAAATGCGGTCATTCTTGGCAGCAGCAATTTGAATGAGAGGAATGAAGCCGAGAATCCAAATAGGGGTTTTCAGAGGGACATGAGGAATCAGTTGGTGAGGGTTTACCAACAAAATGGCAAACAAAACAGAACTTGGGTGCAAGTAGCTTCTGCACTGCACAAGAATTATCAACAGAAGACCAATGGGAGGAAGAAGTACACCAAGCGATAACAGAAACAGGTACTTCTGATGCTGCCTTTGTTATTGCAAACTTATCTAGCTTGCCTTTAAATGATGAAATATGTCATATATTGAAAAAAGGATGGAACTTTGTGCCTTCTAAAAGGGCGGACAAGTGCAATACGATCAATGCACTAAGAGACTATGTTAGAAAACTTAAATTCAAATTGTTATTTCCTAATGCCTCTTACAAAAGTATATGTTTCTCTAAACACAGTGTTTACAATCCACCATTAAAAAAGGAGTTGGAACTTTTTTTAATGTTATGTGAACAACAAATTATTGAGTTACTTGAACGTAAATCTGAGTTAAAGTATTTTAACTTGAATGTAATGCAAAAAAAATGCTTAATGATTTATTGAACAATGTTGACATTTTAGTTACTAAACAGAGGTAGCTCGCTGGTTATTTTAGATAGAAAATATTATGTGCATAAAATGGAAGAGATGTTAGCTGATGTGAGTTTTTATAAGTCCATTATGTTTGGTGAAGTAAAAAAAGTATATTCATTTATTGAGAGTCAAATTGAAAAATGGTTCATGACAGGATGTATTACTGATCAAATAAGTTTTTTTCTAACTATAAAGGCTCCCAGAATAAGCAGATTATTCAGGTTGCCCAAAATACACAAGAACCTAAATGATCCGCCAATGCGGCCAATAGTAGCAAGTAGTGGAAGTAAGACTGAAGCTATGGTGATATTTGAGAACAAATTTTTGCAACAAATAGTTATTGAAAGTACATCCTATATAAAAGATTCCTTTGATTTTAAAAACAAAATTAGGAATATTGAGGTGAATAGTGAAGATTATTTGGTTACGCTTGATGTCAAATCATTATATACAGTTATCCCAAATGATGAGGGAATGGAAATGATAAGATTTGAATTAATTAGATATAAAAAATTCTCCCCTGAGATGGTCAGTTTATTAATGGAAATGTTAGATCTAATTTTGAGCTTTATTTTTTTCGAATTTAATGACAGGCTCTATAAACAGATTAATGGAGTACCTATGGGTGCTGCTATGGCACCCAGCTACACCAATATCTATGTGCATGGATGGAAAAAATGTCATATTTTTGAAAGCAACTTTATGAAAACCATCATTTTTTTCAAGCGTTTTATTTTTCTCATTTGAAGAGGTGATGTTTCTACCCTGGATTTGTTTTTGAAATATTTAAATGGAGTATGTTCCTTTTTAAAATTTACTTCTGTTTTTGACAAAAAGTGCATAACTTTTTGGATTTAAGTATTTACAAGGAATGGGATGGATTATTTACTTCCATTTGCAAGAAAAAGGTCCGAAATAATGCATATTTGCATTATGATAGTTTACATTCTAGTAGAATGAAGGATAATATTGTAAAAGGACACTTAAAAAGAGTAGATCAACTTACGGATAAAGAAGTTGATTTTGCAAGGGAAAGCACATTATTATGTGAGAAGTTTATTCAGAGAGGGTATCCAGAAAGGGTAGTTAATGAATCTCTTAGTGAAAGGAATCAAATAAGAAAGGGAACAGCACAGGTTGCCAAACAGCCTAAACAGGTGGATTTTACGTTATCCATGCAAATAGCCAACAGTATAGATACTAGATCTATTAAAAATATTATTTCCACTAATTGGAAAATGCTTAAGGTGAGTTCTGAAGTAGCCAAAGCTGTAGGTGATGGGCCAGTTTTTGTACAAAGAAAAGGAAAAAGTTTCAAGAATCTTTTTTCAGGCAATACCCCCCCCCCCCCCCGTCCTGAAAACTGTACCAATCCAGGCATGTTTAAATGTCTGATTTGCAATATGTGTAATTTTTTAATGACTGGTATTAAGGAGCTTATGGTTGGGCAGTACTGTGTTAAGCTGCAAGGTAGATTCACTTGTAAGTCTACTTTTATTGTTTATTTGACTATATGCCTGTCATGACAAGCTTTTTATGATGGACGTACCACAAGAGAGTTAAACAAAAGAATATACAAACATAAATATGCTGTTACTATTAAAGATGAGAAGAATGTTTTAGGAAAAGATTACAAAAATGGTGGTTGCAAAGTAGATTTTAAATTTTGTGTATTAGATGAAGTAACAAATGTTTGTAACAGATTTGATGCTGAAGAAGAGCTTGGGTGGAAGGAATATCAATGGCAGGTTAGGCTGAATGCCTGCTATCCACCTGGGCTAAATGATAGATCTGATTTTGTAGCCTACCTTAAAAGAAAGAAGTTACATCACAATTAATTGTGTCATGTGTCTTTTAGATTGCTATTTATGTTAAGATGTTTTAATCACAGTATTCAGTCTGAAGAAGTCCAGTGTGGATGAAAGCGCTTACTGTGTATTGTGAGGAACTTTGGTGAAGTTTTATTAAAGTTGGAAGCTTTTTCTTGGCTTGTTCCACTATGTTATTTGGATATTTTGTTATAAAACTAAGTTTTCTACTCCTGGAATGTCTGGTATGCCTGGGATAATTCAAAGAATATGCAAAGCCATTTTTCAATGAGTATGCAGAGCTATTTACAGTTGGATTCATATCCTCAAACACATCCTTATTGGCCCCATCCATTACCATCCAAGTATAACCCCTATCTACAAATAACTGCTCTAAGGTATTAATTTCATCATTCAACATAGTTTGTTCTCTACAAATCCTCTTCATTTTATGATATTGTCCCTTCACTATATTAAGGAATATGAATCCTAGAATGCATACTGCTAAATTCTAGCAGGTTATTTTTCCAGCATGGTTTTCAAAATAAACCAGTGCTAAGGACCGCAGAGTCATCCCTATATACAGTGACATCTAGGAAGTCTACCTTCTGTGTGGATGATGTCATGGTAAACTTCAAGAAATCAGTCGTGGACTCTAGATATTTGACGAAATCCTGCAGGCAAGAAAGCTCACCATTCCACAACAGAAAAATGTCTATATAAAAGGACTTGTGGAAAATAAGTACAACTAAAGACATGCATATTCTCCCAATGATGTACCACTAAATTTGCATAGGAGTTCGCACATGGGGTGTCCATGGTGACACCCCTTTGTTGCAGATATATGTTGTTGTCAAACATAAACACATTATTAGAGAGAACCATTTCAAGTAGTGTACAAATTAAGGTCATCTCATTATTACTCATGGAGTGCATACTATTTAGAATTTTTCTAATGGCATTCAGACTACATTAGTTGGGTTTGGAGGTGAAAAGACTTTTTACATCGAGTGTAACCAGTAAACATTCATGAGAGGAAAAAATCATTATTATATACATCAATGTCATTTATGGACTGAGTAGTATCTTTTAAAATAGTTGATATTTGCTTTACTATTGGTCCTAATTTCTGCTCTGTATAAATAGACATGGTCTCAGCTTCCCACCCACCTCCTGCAACTATAGGTCTCATGGGGGGGTGGATGTACGAGCTTATGCACCTTTGGTAAGCCCTTAATACCAGGAATAAGTGGATGCTCTATGTGTAGAAACAATATAAACTGTAGTCTGTTTGTCTACACATTAAAAGGTCGTAACAATTATCATGAACCTGTCTAAGAATATTCATAAGGTGGGGAGCATCTATACGAACATATGTGCCAACATCTTGCAACAACTCATACATTACTTTGTTATAATCTTTCCTATTTATAAGTACTATCCCCCCACTTTTACCTGCTGGTCTTATCACTAAAGCTGTATTACTTTGCAGGGACCATAAAGCTTCCTTCTCATTAATAGTTAAATTAAAACAAGAACAATTATTCTTTGTATAAAGTTGTTTGTAGATGTCCCTTTCACATGCTTTTACAAAACAATCCACATGAGGTGGCAATACAGGGGTATACAAACTTCTACATTTCAGGGAGATTTCAGTTTGTTGACTTAAGTCTTTGTCATATAACAGTTTTAAACTAACATTGCATCCAAACATCCTTAGAACAGTAGGCAGGTCACTCACATTCGTACCTGCTGAAGGAACAAAGGATAAACCTTTATTCAACAAGGATGTCTCCACCATAGATTGTTCATGTTCCAATAAATTAAAAAACAGGTTATTTATCTCCTGGCTCTTCTGTTTGTGTTGTTCTCTCCCGAGTACTTTCTCTTCAGACGATCCCGACTGCTGGACCTCAACTGGGACATGGTGCGTGACTTCACCGGTAACGGTAAAAAATGTTCTACTTTAAAAGGTGGTAACAGTTTCGGTCTAGCCCAAGCTGCAGTATTTTGTAGAGCTTGCTGATTGGGTGGAGGGGTCAATCCTTGCAACAAGGCAGATGAAGATTCCAACTGTTGTAATGGAACATTACTGGATAAAATCACTGACTCTTTTACAATATTTACAGAAGGCATAGGCATATACTCAGAGGAATTTGGCAACACAGCAGTATGTGAAAGGGTCAGAAATAGATGCTATATTTAAAGTGGATGAAGCATTGGTTACATTGTTTCTTGGCCACATAAAAACATTGCTGAGACTAAAGGCTTTGAAGTCCTGTTGCAACTTACGCTGTTTTGTGTGTTGCAACCTATTACTATAGAGGGACACATTCATATAGGTGTTAGCAAGCAAATATGAAAAGACTTCACCTTTAAAACAGCAGGATAAATGAGGTTTGGCAACAAAACAAGTTGTCCCAGGACATCTTCATGGGGGTGGGAGGGTAGATTGATAGTAAGAGGAGTTAAGTAGGTTGGGGAGGTGAAAGGGTTAAATGCAGACAAGGATGGCTGGCTGAAATGAGATAAGGATGGGAAGGGGCTTAAAAGGTTTCATTTAGTGTAGCTGGATTAAGCAATCACATTTTGGCTAGTTGGAGGAAGCTTGCTGAATAGATAAGCAAGCTGAGGTAAGGATGCTGGTTATTTGGTGGAAGATAATTCAATGAATGGTGTATGAACTGAGATGGGACGCTGGTTCATAGGTAAAGTAAGAAAGCAGAGGTATGTACCTTGCTTGTTGGGCAGGGTGAGTTGGTGCTCTGCCTTGATTAATGTTACAAGGATGGTGCTTCATAAGTAAAGTAAGTGAGTAGAGGTATGGGCGCTGCTTACTGGGACATGGTGAGTAGGTACGCTGCCCTGATTAACATTACAAGGATGTTATGTTGTGTTAAGAATCAATTATTATGTATAGTATAAATAATGAAGTTGTTGAATGAATCTATGTTATGAATATTTAATAAAGGTCGTCAAATGTCATTTGGTGTGATGTATTTATTGAAGGGGACCGGGACAAATCTTTTTGTAACAATTCCACCTTCTTGGTTAATTCATCTTCAATTGGGTGGAAATAATCAATTAACAATTTCATGTACTTGTGGCCCAATTCAGTATTAAGCTGCTACCAGCTTTTAAGCAATTTTGGATGAGCATCTCCATAAGTCTGCATGCACAGTACTCTCATCCCTCTAGGGATGACATGGAAATGCAAGCTGGCTTCTAAATACCGACGTTGACAAATTAAACTCTGAAGTTTATAAAGATAATTTTCAAACTCTTTGAGTAAACTATTAAATTCTTGTAAATTATCAACAGTACCTGTATAAACAGATGCAGGAGTACATTCCAAATCCAAATTCAAAAGTGGGTTGCCCTGCTGTGCAAAAATATCATTCCATTTCATTTGTAAATTCTCCCTCATGGGATTGTAGTCCAGTTCCAAAGAAGCTGTTTCAGCCATGTGGCTGCAGTAATACCAAACCAAGCCAAGAAATATAAAAACAAAGGTATATACTGCTGCCCAAAGGTCCAATCCCAGAAAACGATAAACACTGGAACAAAACAAACAACGTAGGACCACCAAAGCTATAAAACCCAGTTTATTCCAAGAATAAAACCAAAGGGATAAGCGCTTTCACGTGGAGTAACCACGCTTCATCAGATCTCAAAATACAAAGTCAAGCACTCAGTTTAAATAACAAAACTAAATACTAATTAAAATCAATTGATGTCAGGTTAAAAAACATGAACACATCAATTAAGCAATTACAAAGCTACTGCAGAAAACTCACTTAAAGGGCCGTGCCTCTAGGGCAGGCTTAATACTTACATAGCTATTCAAGCCTGGATAAATATGTGCATGTAGTCTAAAAAATCCATTTTAATTTAACAGATTCAAGATAATTATTAGCATTACCCCCTCTTGGATTATCAAATACCAATTGCTATACCTTAAAGCTGAAACTGTGTGCGTTAAACTCAGCAATGTGTTGGCCAAAGCCCTCTGTGTATTAAGATTCCTAATGTCATAAAGATGACTATAAATCCAGTCTCTCAACCTTCTAGATGTTTTGTCAACATAAAAATATTCACAATTGCAATTAGCAAGATATACTAAGTTGCTACTACCACAAGTACCACAAGGCATGAAATCTGGGAAGAAATTAAAATCCAGAATAGGATGACAAAATAATTGTGTTGTATTTATTGCTCTGCACATGTTGCAGCAACTGCAAGGAAAAGTGCCAAAAACGTGGGTTCTTGCATAAAAGTTGTTTTAGATTTAAGTTATTCTTATATATGAAACTTGGTACTTCAACAATATCAGCAGTAGTAGGATCTATGGTTAGGATGTGCCAATTCTGTCTAATAATTTCTAACATGACTGAATTATCGTTGGCATATTTTGTTATAAAACTAAGTTTCCTAACCCTGGAATGTCTGGTATGCCTGGAATAATTCAAAGAATATGCAAAGCCATTTTTCAATGAGTATGCAGAGCTATTTACAGTTGGATTCATATCCTCAAACGCATCCTTCTTGGCCCTATCCAATACCTTCTGAGTATAACCCTTATCTACAAACAACTGCTCTACGGTATTAATTTCATTATTCAAAATAGTTTGCTCTCTACAAATATTAGGGAATATGAACCTAGGCTGCATACTGCTGAATTCTAGCTGATTGTTTTTCCAGCATGAATAAACCAGTGCTAAGAACCCCAGAGTCATCCCTATGTACAGTAGCATCTAAGAAGTCTACCTCAACAGCAACAACAAAACAATAACATAAGTAGGAATGCAACTGCAACAACAGTAATATAAGTAGGCAAGCAACTGCAAAAACAATAATAAAACTACGCATACAACTTCAACAATAATAATATAATTAGCCACGCAACCAAAACAAAATCAATAATATAAGTAGGCACACAACCACAGCAAGAACAATAACATAAGTAGGCATGCAGCCTCAACAACAGTAATACAAGTAGGCACCCAACTGCAACAACAATGAAATAAGTAGGCACGTGCATGCAACAACCAGTACAATATAAGTAGGAATGCATCCTCAACAACAATAATATAAGTAGGCTTGCAACCACAACAAGAATATAAGCAGGCACGCAAATGTAACAACAGTAATATAAGTAGGAACATAACTGCAAAAACAATATAAGTAGGCAAGCAACTTCAGCAACTGCAAAAACAATAATACAAGTAGGCATGCAGCCTCAACAACATTAATATAAGTAGACATGCAACTGCAAACTAACAATAATATAAATAGAAATGCAATCGGAACAACAACAATGTAACTAGGCAGCAACAGCAACAACAAAACAATAAAATAAGTAGGAATGCAACTGCAACAACAGTAATATAAGTAGGCAAGCAACTGCAAATACAATAATAAAAGTACGCATACAACTTCAACAATAATAATATAATTAGCCACGCAACCAAAACAAAATCAATAGTATAAGTAGGCACACAACCACAGCAAGAACAATAACATAAGTAGGCATGCAGCCTCAACAACAGTAATACAAGTAGGCACCCAACTGCAACAACAATGAAATAAGTAGGCACGTGCATACAACAACCAGTACAATATAAGTAGGACTGCATCTGCAACAACAATAATATAAGTAGGCAAGCAACTGCAAAAACAATAATATAACTAGGCATGCAACTTTAAGAACAATAATAATGTAATTAGGCAGACAACCAAAACAAAATCAGTAATATAAGTAGGCACACAACTGCATCAACGACAATAATATAAATAGGCATGCAACGGCAACAAAAAACAATATAAGTAGACATACAGATGGAGCAACATCAGTGCAAATAGGCATGCAGCCACAACATCAACAATACTATAAGTAGAATGCAGCCACAACAACAATAATGTAAATAGGCATGTAACCTCAACAACAATATCAGTAGGCATGCAACTGCAACAAGAATAATATAAGTAAGCATATATATAATTAGCCATGCAACCAAAACAAAATCAGTAATATAAGTAGGCACAGAACCACAGCAAGAACAATAATATCAGTAGGCATGCAGCCTCAACAACAATAATACAAGTAGGCAGCCAACCAAAATAATAAAATAAGTAGGCATGCACCTGCAGCAACCAGTACAATATAATTTTATTTGTTTATTTTATTTATTTTATTTTACATTTGTTGACCGGGATAGTCCGACTGGATATATGTCCATTTATAGCGGAGGCCCAGGGAGAAAAGCTCCACATACCAAAAAATAGACAGCACATACATGACTGAGTGATAAACTCAGGCAGACATGTTTAGAAAAATATCGTCAAAGATTACAGGCAGATATCAATATACACAATGTGCAGACTTACATCTGATTTTCAAAGACGTATCAGAAAATGTGAACACAGAATACAATCAGATCTCATAATTCACAATGCTTAGACATTTTAATACTATGAGGCATAGATACTTGGCTAAACAGCAGGTTGGATAGCAAGACATGCATTAGTGAAGTTGTTATGTTTGGAACAAGAGCACAGCCAATGAGATGTGAGGTATTTTTTGAGTTCTCTTTTAAATAGGGGTAGTGAGGTTTCCTTGGTAATGGTAGTAGGGAGTAGATTCCAGATTTTACCAGTTGAGCTAACAAATATAGCATCGCCTGCAGAGTTGTTGGAATTTTGGGTCACTATCATTAGTTTATCAGCTGAGCATAATGGCCTGGGGGGATTATGAGGGGTAAGAATATTTTTGAGGGCAGGGGTGTTATCAGGTTGATGGAGTATTTTATGCACTACTATAAGCTGGTTGAACTGTAGAAGGGTAGGATACTCTAGCCATCCCAGTGCTTTGAGGTTCTGGCAATGGTGGGTCCTAAAATCCATGGCAGTAGCGAATCTGGCTTTATGATTGTAACATCCTGATAATTTGTTGAGATCAGTTTTGGATAGTTTGGTGAGTACAGGGGAGGCATACATAAGGGTAGAGAGGAGGTATGATCTTTCAATAGCTACCATAGCTAGGGGGTGAGGAAAGGTTTGGCTCTGTACAGGGAGCCAAGTTTTTTTATTGACGGACTTAATAGTGTGATTGACATGTTTATCAAATTTAAGGTTGTTGTCTATTATTACACCTAGAAGCTTGGTATGGTCATCAAGGGAGATAATGGTGTCATTGCTAGATTTGATGTTGAAGGAAGGAACAGAAATTCTATGGTTAGGGGAGAAAAGTAGTAGCTTGGTTTTATTAGGATTTAGAAGCAGGCGGCAATTATCTAGCCATGTTTCTACCATGCTGAAAGTGGTCTGGTGAGAGTTAGAAGTTGTGTAGGAGAGGAGGCAGAGCATATTAGCATTGAGTCATCTGCATATTGGATGCAGGTGACTCCTGGGATGGTGGTGTGCAAATCATTGATAAAGATAGAGAAAAGAAGGGGACCTAGTATGGACCCTTGTGGGACACCTAGGGTTAGAGGAAGTTGGGAAGACAGCTTGCTCTGCCATAGGACAGCCTGCTGTCTACCATTTAGGTAGGAGTGAAACCATTGTATTACGTGTTGGTCTAAACCAATGGGTTGTAGGGCATTGAGCAGTAGCTGATGGTTGACCATATTGAAAGTTTTTGAGAGATCTAGGAAGAGTGCTGAAGATAGTTTGTTGTTGTTATGATGAAGATTGATGACATTAAAGAAAGATAGAAGAGCCATGGTGGTACTGTGGAATGACCTAAAGCAGTGCTGAGAGTCGACAAACTTTCCGTTTTGAATAAGAAAGTGCATGATTTTTTGTGTATGCATCTTTCCATGATTTTAGCTAGTGGTGAAAGAATGGTTATTGGTCTAAAGTTAGATAATTCTGTCGAACTTCCTCCTTTATGGAGAGGTATAACATGTGATTTTTTCCATATTGCTGGGATGGATCCTTCTGAGATGGATCTGTTGATCAGAATAGAAATGGGAAGTGCTATGGCATCAGCTGCTTTTTGAAGATATTCAGCTGGGATGTGGTTGGCATCTAGTGTAGTAGGTTTTAGCTTTTTGAGTAAGGCCCAGATCAGGTTTGTAGGTACGGTTTGAAAGGTAAAGGTGGCTTGGGTGCTGGGTGGATCGGGGCTAGATGTGCCAGAGCTGGTGTGTGTGTGTCCGATGGAGTGAGATGGGTAGCTAGAGACTGGATAGTTTCAGTAAAGAAGGAGTTAAAGCTGTTTGCATTTTCTACAGGGGATTTATCAAGGGCAGCTGATGGGGTAGGAGTGGTGGATCGGCCTAGGTGGAGAAGATTGTTAATACCAGCCCAAAACTTTTGAGGTTTTAGCTGATATTTTTGTTGTAGGAGGATGTAGTGATTTTTTTGTCTAGAATGACAGATTTTTTGGTCTGGTTCCGAAGCTGCTGGTATCTTACTTGGTCCATAGGGGCTTTGGTAACATGCCACCTGGCCCAGGTGTTATTTCTTAGTTTAATTTTGTTTTTTGTTTCTTTAGATAGCCATGGTGCACCTGTGGCTTTTACACAAATGGTACGGGTAGGAGCATGGTGGTTAAGGATAGCCAGAAATCTGGTATTGAAGTACTCAACTGCTTCTTGTAATGGGAGTCATTTCAAGTCATTCTAATTACATGCTTTGAGTTCCTTTTGGAAGTTGTCAAGGTTAAAGTTCTTGATGTTTCTTATAGTTTTGTAGGTGGGCCTGTTGGGAATGTCGGCTTTGAGCCTAATAATATAGGTAAGGCAGTGATCACTTAGATCATCGGGTAATGTACCTGACTTGTTAGGTGGCTGTTAATACGTATCCAATCAAGGATACTATCCTTGACTCTATTTTTGCTTAATCTGGTGGGGGTGGCAATGATCTGAGTAAACCTGTAGAGGTAGTTTCAGAGGAACAGGTGTTCCAATCGATGTTAAAGTCCCCCAAGACAATTTGTTCCTGGGGATAGTTAGAAGCTAGCCAATGTAAGATATTTTCTAGAGTATTATCATTCTTGCCAGGTGGAATATAAATGCAGACAATGTATCTGCATTTATTTTTGTTTATTATTAGTTTGGTGATAAGAATTTCTGCATTGCCAGACTGGGGTGGCTGTTGGGTGTCAATTGTTATTGTTAGGGTAGACTTGTATAGTACAGCTACCCCACCACCTTTCCTGGAGATCCGGTCCAGTCTAAGGATGTTGTGCTGGGGGGGGGGGGGTTGGGCTATTTCCTTATCTTTGGTTATTGGTTTTAGCCAGGTTACTGTGAGGCAGAGGATATCAGGGGAGTGAACAGCTAGGAATCCATGTAGGCTATGGATCTTGTTGTTTAGGCTTCTGATGTTGAGATAACAGACCAGAAATGAGTTTGGAAGTCTATCAATCTGGGAAGTACACCTTGGGTTGTTAGATGGTGTGCTTGGATCTACTGTTGTGGATGGGCTAGGGTTGGGGTGGATGTCTCCATTCTTCATAACATTAGTTTTTAAGTTGCTTATGAATCTTAAAAATTTGTTTATGATTTTTTTGTAGCTTTTGGTTTTTAAGCTAATGTAGCTGTATTTAGTCGGGTGATGGTAACTGGGGTGGAGGAATTAGGAGAGGGGGTGGTTATGTGATGGATAAACATTAAGTGCTGGGTTGGTGTCTGTTTGAGAGTTTGGGTATTGGATTTCAAGATGCTGTACATATTCATAGGAGCTTAGGTGATAAGGAATGAATAGCAGGGGTACTAAGGGTAGCAGCATTAGTGTTTTAGCTGTAGTCATAGTAAATTACTAGGGTAGGGTCTGTATTGAGTGTATGTGGTGGATAAAAGATTAGAGAGACTAGAATAGCTATGGGTGGGTTAATATGGACAGTGGGGTGGACAGAGGGTGTATTATTGTGATAGGAGTTTGCTGGGTTCTATGAGCATGTGTAGTTGGTTAGCTAATTAAGGAGGTATGCCAGTGGTACTATAAATGTAGTACTACCAGGGGAGGGTGGGATATGGGGGCAGGGTGAGGCACGGCACAAGCAAAGTGGGGTTAAACCAGTAAAGCAGATGCCTAGAGGCAGCATGTGCAAGTATGAGTTACAAGCTTACTTTTTTGTTTCTTTTTATATGCCCAATACTCTGTTCCTAAGCCCTACTGTTAAATGACTTACAAGCATGCTTTTTTGTTTCTTTTTATATGCCCAATACTCTGTTCCTAGGCCCTACTGTTAAAAACTACACAGTTCCCTGCCTGCTTTTCAATTTACAATGTAAAGAGCCTGTTTTCCAATTACTTTTTGTAGCACACTTGTTTCACTTGATTTATTGAGAAATGCAGTTATCAGCATAAACAGATTACAAGCTGGAGTTATGGTGACAACATTCACCAGTGCTTTTTGGACCCGGTTTGTTAGGTTTACAGGTGGCAAGGTATTTTAGTGGGTATTGACCTTATTAAAACAAGTTCTGTGGTGGGGGAAAGTCTTCAGTACTTGTTATTCCCGGAATGACTCTATATATTTTTACAAGCCTGTCAGGGGGAGGTGAGGTAGGAACACCTTATTAAAACAAGTTCTGTGGAGGGAAAAGTCTTCCGTACTTGTTATTCTCGGAACGACCCTATATGCTTTTACAAGCCTTTCAGGAGGAGGTGAGGTAGGAACACCTTATTAAAACCAAGTTCCATGGTGGGGAGAGTCTTCTGTACTTGTTATTCTACAAGCCTTTCAGGGGGAGGATCCCCCCTAGGAACACCTCAACCGACTGGGACCTGATGCACTGGTTCATTTAATATAAGTAGGAATGCATCCGCAACAATAATATAAGTAGGCAAGCAACTGCAAAAACAATAATATAACTAGGCATGCAACTTTAATAACAATAATAATATAATTAGGCATGCAACCTAAACAAAATCAGTAATATAAGTAGGCACACAACTGCTTCAACAACAATAATATAAGTAGACATGCAATAGCAACAAAAAACAATATAAGTAGGCACACAGATGGAGCAACATCAGTGCAAATAGGCATGCAGCCACAACATCAACAATACTATAAGTAGACATGCAGCTGCAACCTCAATAATGTAAATAGGCATGTAGCCTTAACAACAATATCAGTAGGCATGCAAATGCAACAAGGATAATATAAGTAAGCATGCAAATGCAAAAACAACAGTAATATAAATAGACACGCAACCCAGACAACAATACAAGTAGGCATGCCACTGTAACAACAAAACAATAATATAAGTAGGCACGCAACCACAACAACAAGAATATAAGTAGGTATGCAACCTCAACAACATTAATAAAAGTAGACATGCAAACATTAAAACAACAATAAGTAGGCATGCAGCCTCAAGAACAATCATATAAATAGACATGCAAGTGCAGCAGTAATACAAGTGCACAAGCAACAACAAAAACAACAATAATATATGTAGGCATGCAACCTCAAAAGCATTAATATAAGTAGGCACATAACCACAAAAAATAATAATATTAATAGGCACACAATCGGAACAACAACAATGTAACTAAGCACACAGCAGCAACAACAAAACAATAAAATAAGTAGGCACACAACCATCACAACAAGAATATAAGTAGGCACTCAACTGCAATAAGAATAATATAAGTAAGTACACAACCACAAAAACAATATAAGTAGGCATACAACTTCAACAACATCAATATACCTAGGCATGCAACTGCAAAAATAATATTACAAGTAGGCATGCAGCCTCAACAACAATTATTTATTTATTTATGTATTTGTTTTTGATGACCAGGAAAGTCCACTGGGATGAAATGAGCCTATTTTCAGTGGAGGCACAGGAAGAAAAACTCCATAACATAATACAAGCTAGTAGAAGTTAGTTAAACAAGAGTTTCCAAAAGTGCTAAACATTTTTGTAAATTATATACAGTCAGAAGAAATACTTGCAACTTAGTTCAATTATGTTGCTAGAAGTTATGAAATCAACAACAATAATGTAAGTAGGTTTGCGACTGCACCAAATATTATTTGAGAAGGCACGTAACTGCAAAAACAGCAATAATATAAGTAGTTATGCAGCCTCAACAACAATAATGCAAGTATACGTGCAACTGCAACAATAATAAAATAAGTAGGCACACAATTGCAACAACCAGTACAATATAAGGGTTCATATTAAAACACCAAATGCTAAAAACAGCAAACGGTGTTTCATCGACACATATTCAGCGAAAGCTGAAAATGTCAAAACCACAGAACAGCGCTTTCTTTCCTAGGGAAAGAAATCGCTGTTCCAACCCCAAACAAAAAACCCATTAAACACTTCCAAACACATACACACATACCCTAACCCTAATTATACCCCCCAAAAAACCAGTAAACAACTAAATACACATATGCACGTAACCCAACCATACATCTAACGAAAAAAAAAACAGCAAACATTTTAAAACATATGCACTTACCTTAACCCGCACCCTAACCCTAAGGTCAGTAACTCTCGCGCATTTACATAAACAGTTCCAAACACATACATACTTGCATTAACTCTAATTCTACCCCCACCAAAAAACAAAAGTAAACAGCTGAAAACACATACACACGTAACTTAACCATACATCTAATGCAAAATAAAAAACAGTAAACACTTTCATACATATGCACTTACCTTAACCCGCATCCTAACCCTAAGGTCAGTAACTGTTGCATAATCATGTTCAGGAGCTATACCGGACAAGGGACCACACTACACTTCAGAACAGGCAAAGCAACAACGCGGTCAAGTGACTTCTTTCCCAGGGAAAGAATTAGCTGAACAGCCGCTTCACTGTTTTGCCTGTTCACCCTACATGTGTCAAAGAAAACGCATTCGACAAAATACATTTTCGTCATTCTAATAGGAACCCCAATATAAGTAGGAACGAAACCATAACAACAATAATATAAGTAGGCATGCAACATCAACAAAAAACAATAGCAGTAGGCATGCAGACGAAACAACATCAGTGCAAATAGGCATGCAACTGGAACAACAATAATATAAGTAGACATGCAACCACAACAACAGTAATGTAAATAGGCACATGACCTCAACATCAATAATATCAGTAGGCATGCAGCTGTAACAACAGTAATATAAGTAAGCACACAACTGCAAAAACAACAGAAATAAAAATAGGCATGCAACTCGAACAAGAATACAATTAGGCACGCAAATTTAACAACAAAACAATAGCATAAGTAGGCATGCAACCACAAAAGCAAGATTATAAGTAGGCATGCAGATGTAACAACATTAATATAAGTAGGCATGCAACTGCAAAAACAACAGTAATATAAGTAGACATGCAACCTCAAGTAGACATGTAAACACTGAAACAACATTAATATCAGTAGACATGTAAGCTCAAACAACAATATAAGTAGGCACACAAGTGCAACAATAATGTAAGTACACAAGCAACCACAAAAACAACAATATAAGTAGGCATGCAACCTCAACAACATTAATATAAGTAGGAATACAACCACAAAAACAACAATAATATAAATAGGTATGCAACCAGAACAACAACAATGTAATTAGGCACACAACAGCAGCAACCAAACAATAAAATAAGTAGGCATGCAACCACAACAATAACAAGAATATAAGTAAACATGCAGCCACAGCAACAATAATATAAATAGGCATGTAACCTGAACAATATAAGTAGGCAGGCAGCTGCAACAACAAAACAATAATATAAGTAGGCATGCAATCACAACTAGCATATAAGTAGGCACTCAGCTGCAAACAATATTATAAGTAGGCATACAACCACAAAACAAAAATAATATAAGTAGGCATGCAACTTCAAGAACATTAATATAATTAGGCATGCAAATGCTAAACCAACAATAATATAAGTAGGCATGCAACCTCAACACTAATATAAGTAGACATGCAACCACAATACTAATATAAGTATGCATGCAACATCAACAACAATAATGTAAGTAGGCATGCAACCACAAAAACATTAATATAAATAGGGATGCAACCGCAACCACAATAATATAAATAGGTACACACCCAAAAACTCAACAATAATATAAGTAGGCATGCAACCTCAACAACTTTAATATAAGTAGGTATACAACTGCAAAAACAATAAAATAAGCATGCAGCTGCAACAACAATAATATAAGTAGGCATGTAACTGCAACAGCAACAATAATATAAGTATGCATGCAACCGCAACCAGAATAATGAGAATAGGCACGTAACCTCAACAACAATAATGTAGGTAAATATGCAACTACAAAAACAGCAGTAATACAAATAGGAGCACAACCCAAACAACAACAATATAAGTAGGCACACAACTGCAACAACAAGAATATAAGTAGGCACACAACTACAACAACAAGAATATAAGTAGGCACGCAGCCACAACACCATTAATATAAGTAGGCATGCAACCTTAATAATAATATAAGTATACATGCAAACAGTAAAACAACAATAATAATGGTAGGCATGCAACCTCAGTATCAGTAATATAAGCAGGCATGCAAGCACAACAAGAATAATATAAATAGGCAAGCAACCACAAAAACAATAATATACATAGGCATGCAACCTCAACAACAATAATATAAGTAGCTACACAACCACAAAAAACAATGATATACGTACATACAGAACTGCAACAACAAAACAATATTATAAGTAGGTACTCAACCACAACAACAAGAATATATGTAGGCACACAGGACAACAACAATAATATAAGTAGGCATGCAAGTGGAACAACAATATAAATAGGCATGCAACTGCAACAACAATAATATAAGTAGGCACACCACCGAAAAAAGACAGTAATATAAGTAGGCATGCAATCTGAACAACAATAAAATAATTACGCATGCAGCCAAACCAACAATAGTATAAGTAGGTACGTAACCGCAACAACAGTAATATAAGTTGGTATGGAACCGCAACAACAATAATATAAGTATGCATAAAGCCTCAACAACGATATAAGTAGGCTTGCAGCTGCAACAAAATCAATAATATAACTATGCATGCAGCAGCAACAAGAAAACAATAATATAAGTAGCCACGCAATTGAAAGAGCAATAAAATAAGTAGGCATGCAACTGCAACAACAACAAGAATGTAAGTAGGAATGCATCTGCAAACAACAACAATAATATATGTAGGCATGCGACCACAAAAACTAAAGTAGTAAAAGTAGACATGTAACATCAACAGCAACAATATAATATAGCAATAACCTACACCTGGGTGTGGGTAATACAGGATTTACCCACGGTTGGCGTGACCAAACAAAGACAACCGTGGGTAAATCCCGCATTACCCACACCCAGAAGTGGGTTATTGCTATTATACGGTGACATTATTTAAAAAAAGAAATAATTACTTTTCTTAAATAATGACATTGTATAATGCCTCTTTGCTGCCCTTCCACAGCTGTCTGGTATCCGCGGCAGTTCTGATGTACTGCGCATGCCTACGCAGTACATTGAGCTGTGCCAAAAGCAAAAACCAAGATCTCCATTGCTTTTTATTGTTTCGCTATGTTAAATGGGTTTAACATATTGAGACAGCTTTAAAATAAGCAACGGAGACGTCCATTGCTTATTTTAAAGTCTCATATGTTAAACCATTTAACAAAAATAGTAAACAGCGGAGATCTTCTTCTCTGTTGCTTTTAAACCTGTCTCGCTATGTTAAATCGGTTTAACATAGCGACAGCAAAAATAACAGCGGAGATCTCCGTTGTATTTTTTAAAAAGTCTCGCTATGTTAAACTCATTTATTTAACATAGCGAGACTTAAAAACAACAGAAAAGCAAGATCTCCGTTGCTTTTTACACTGTGTCACTATGTTAAAGGAGTTTAACATAGTGAGACAGCTAAAAAAAACGGAGATCTCCATTGCGTTTTAAACCTGTGTCGCTATGTTAAACTCTTTTAACATAGCAAGACAGTGTTTTTAAAGACTTATACTAATGGAAAAAGTCGGTGACCGGACCTTTTATTAGTATAAAGTCGTTAACTGTCTGCGCTGGCCAATCAGCATGCACGTTTTGGAATATTAATGGGGGGGTCATGGTATAATTAGGCACTCAACCTCAAGAGCAACAAGAATAATATAACTAGGCATGCAGCAGCAAGAAAAATGGTAATATAAGTAGGCATACAATGGCAACAACAACTGTAATATAAGTAGGCAGGCAACCATAAGAACAGCGATAAGATAAGTAGGCATGCAACCGCAACAACAATAATGTAAAGAGGCAGAATAACAATAAAATAAGTAGGCATGCTACCGCAACATCAGTAATGTAAATAGGCATGTAACCACAACAACAGTAATATCAGTAGGCATGCAAGTGCAACAAAAATAATATAAGTAAGCACACAACTGGAAAAACAACAATAATATAAATAGGCATGCAACCCAAACAACAGCAATATAAGTAAGCACACAACGGCAACAACAAAATGATAAGATAAGTAGGCTTGCAACCACTACAAAAAGAATATAAGTAGGCACACAGCCACAACAACAATAATATAAGTAGACACGCAATTGCAAGGATATTAATATCAGTAGATGTGTAAATGCTAAAACAATAATGAAGACAGGCATGCAATAATATAAGTAGGCACACAACTGCAAAAACAATAATATAAGTAGGCAGACAGCTGAAAAAACAATAATAATATAAGTAGGCATGCAACCTCAACGTAAATAATATAAATAGACATGCAGCCACAGCAGCAACAATAACATACGTAGTCACGCAACCACAACAAAAACAATAATATAACTAGGCACACAGCTGCAACAACAAAACAATAATATAAGTAGCCTTGCAACTGCAACAATAAAATAACCAGGCATGCAACTGCAACAACCAGTAGAATATAAGTAGGAATGCAGCTGCAACAACAATAATATAAGTAGGCAAGCAACCACAAAAACAGTAATATAAATAAGCACACAAGTTCAGCAACAGTAATAATATAATTAGGCACACAGCCACAACAATAATATAAGCAGGCACACAACCATAGCAACAATGATATATGTAGGCATGCAACCTCAACAAAAAACAATATAAGTAGGCACACATCCAGAACAACATCAGTGCATATAGGCATGCAACCGCAACAATAATAAAATAAATAAGCATGCAGCGCATCAACAAGATAAATAGGCATCCAACCACAATAGCAAGAATAATATAAGTAGGCACACCACCAAAAAAAGACAGTAATATAAGTAGGCATGCAATCTGAACAACAATAAAATAATTAGGCATGCAGCCAAACCAACAATAGTATAAGTAGGTATGTAACCGCAACAACAGTAATATAAGTTGGTATGGAACCGCAACAACAATAATATAAGTAGGCACACAACCTCAACAACAATAATATAAGTATGCATAAAGCCTCAACAACGATATAAGTAGGCTTGCAGCTGCAACAAAATCAATAATATAACTAGGCATGCAGCAGCAACAAGAAAACAATAATATAAGTAGCCACACAATTGAAAGAGCAATAAAATAAGTAGGCATGCAACTGCAACAACAACAAGAATGTAAGTAGGAATGCAACTGCAGACAACAACAATAATATATGTAGGCATGCGACCACAAAAACTAAAGTAGTAAAAGTAGACATGTAACCTCAACAGCAACAATATAATATAGCAATAACCCACACCTGGGTGTGGGTAATGCGGGATTTACCCATGGTTGGCGTGGTTTGGTCCCGAGGGCAAACCCCGAGGCACCAAACAAAGACAACCGTGGGTAAATCCCGATTACCCGGTGGTTATTGCTATTATCTATGACATTATTTAAAAAGAAATAATTACTTTTCTTAAATAATGGCATTGTATATCTTTGCTGCCCTTCCGCGCTGTCTGGTATCCACAGCAGTTCTGATGTAGCATGCCTACACAGTACATCAGAGCAGTGGCCAAAAGCAACGGAGAAAGCAAGATCTCCATTGCTTTTACTGTTTTGCTATTAAATGGGTTTAACATGGCGGAGACAGCTTTTAAAATAAGCAGCGGAAATCTCCGTTGCTTATTTTAAAACTGTCTCGCTATGTTAAACCCATTTAACATATGAGACAGGTTTAAAAAGCAACAGAGATCTCCATTGCTTTTTAAACCTGTGTCACTATGTTAAACTCTTTTAACATAGCGAGACAGTGTTTTAAAGACTTATACTAATGGAAAAAGTCCGGGCGACGGACCTTTTTCCATTAGTATAAGTCGACCCTAACGTCTGCGCTGGTCAATCAGCGTGCCGCGTTTCAGAATATTAATGGGGGGTCATGGTATAATTAGGCACTCAACCTCAAGAGCAACAAGAATAATATAACTAGGCATGCAGCAGCAAGAAAAATGGTAATATAAGTAGGCATACAATGGCAACAACAACAGTAATATAAGTAGGCAGGCAACCATAAGAACAGCGATAAGATAAATAGGCATGCAACCGCAACAACAATAATGTAAAGAGGCAGAATAACAATAAAATAAGTAGGCATGCTACCGCAACATCAGTAATGTAAATAGGCATGTAACCTCAACAACAGTAATATCAGTAGGCATGCAAGTGCAACAAAAATAATATAAGTAAGCACGCAACTGGAAAAACAACAATAATATAAATAGGCATGCAACCCAAACAACAGCAATATAAGTAAGCACACAACGGCAACAACAAAATGATAAGATAAGTAGGCTCGCAACCACTACAAAAAGAATATAAGTAGGCACACAGCCACAACAACAATAATATAAGTAGACATGCAATTGCAAGGATATTAATATCAGTAGACGTGTAAATGCTAAAACAATAATGAAGGCAGGCATGCAATAATATAAGTAGGCACACAACTGCAAAAACAATAATATAAGTAGGCAGACAGCTGAAAAAACAATAATAATATAAGTAGGCATGCAACCTCAACATAAATAATATAAGTAGACATGCAGCCACAGCAGCAACAATAACATACGTAGTCACGCAACCACAACAAAAACAATAATATAACTAGGCACACAGCTGCAACAACAAAACAATAATATAAGTAGCCTTGCAACTGCAACAATAAAATAACCAGGCATGCAACTGCAACAATCAGTAGAATATAAGTAGGAATGCAGCTGCAACAACAATAATATAAGTAGGCAAGCAACCACAAAAACAGTAATATAAATAAGCACACAAGTTCAGCAACAGTAATAATATAATTAGGCACACAGCCACAACAATAATATAAGCAGGCACACAACCATAGCAACAATGATATATGTAGGCATGCAACCTCAACAAAAAACAATATAAGTAGGCACACATCCAGAACAACATCAGTAGATATAGGCATGCAACCACAACAATAATAAAATAAATAAGCACGCAGCGCATCAACAAGATAAATAGGTATCCAACCACAATAACAAGAATAATATAAGTAGGCATGCAACTGCAACAACAATAATGTAAATAGGCAGATAACCTCAGCAACAGTAATATCAGTAGGCATGCAGCCACAACAACAATAATATAAGTAAGCATGCAACTGCAAAAACAGCGGTAATATAAATAGGCATGCAACCTGAGCAACAACAATATATGTAGACACGCAACTGCAACAACAAAATAATAATGTAAGTAGACACACAACCACAACAACCAGAGTATAAGTAGACATGCAGCTGCAAATATAACAACAATAATATAAATAGGCATACAACCTCAATAACATTAATATAAGTAGACATGCAAACACTAAAACAATAGTAATATAAGAATGCATGCAACCTCAACAAAAATAATATAAGTAGGTAAGCAACAGCAAAAACAATATAAAAAGGCTTGCAACCAAAACAACAATGCAACTGGCCATGCAAAAGCAATAACAAAACTATAAAATAAGAAGGCACACAAGCACAAAAAGAATATAAGTAAGCAAGCAACCACAAAAACAATAATAATATAGGTAGGCGTGCAACCTCAACAACATTAATATAAGTAGGTAAGCAACTGCAAAAACAGTAATATAAATAGGCACACAACCAAAGCAACAACAATGTAACTAGACATGCAAAAGCAACAAGAAAACTATAAAATAAATAGGCACGCAACCACAACAACAAGAATATAAGTAGTCACACAATCGCAACAACAATAATATAAGTATGTATACAACCAGAAAAACAACAATAATATAAGTAGGCATGTAACCTGAACAACATTAATATAAGTAGGCATGCAACCGCAAAAACAATAATATAAGTAGGCATGCAGACTCAACAGTAATATAATTAGGCATTCAACTGCAACAAAAATTATTTGAGTAGGTATGCAACTACAAAAACAACAATAATATAAGTAGAAATGCAGCCTCAACAACAATAAATAGGCATACAACCACAACAACAATAAAATAAGTAGGCAAGCAACTGCAACAACTGGTACAATATAAGTAGGAATGCAAGGTCAGCAACAGTAATGTAAATAGGCACATAACCTCAACAATAATATAGGTAAGCATGCAACTGTAAAAACAGCAGTAATGTAAATAGGCATGCAACCCAAACAACAACAATATAAGTAGGCACACAAGTTCAGCAACAGTAAAAATATAATTAGGCACACAGCCGCAACAACAACAATAATATACGTAGGCACACAACCTCAATAACATTAATATAAGTAGACATGCAACCTCCAAAAACAACAATAACATAAGTAGGCATGCAACCTCAACAGCAATAATATAAGTAGGCATGCAAGCACAACAATAATATAACTACATAAGCAACCACAACAACAACAACAATAATATAAGTAGGGATGCAACCTCAACAACATTAATATAAGTAGGCATGCAGCCACAATAACAATATAAATAGGCAAGCAACTGGAAGAACAACAATGTTACTAGGCACACAACAGCAACAAGAATAAGATAAGTAGGCAGGCAACCACCACAATAACAATAGTATAAGTAGGCACACAACTGCAAAAATAAAAATAATATAAGTAGGCATGCAACCTCAAAAACATTAATATAAGTAGGCATGCAAATGCTAAAACAATACTATAAGTAGGCATGCAACCTCAACAACATTAATATAGGTAGACACACAACCACAAAAACAGCAATAATATAAGTAGGCATGCAACCTCAACAACAGTAGTATAAGTAGGCATGCAACTTCAACAACAGTAGTATAAGTAGGCAAGGAACTGCAACAACAATAATATAAGTCGGCATGCAACCACAAAAAACAATAATATAAGTAGGCAAGCAAGCAGAGAAACAACAGTAATAGAAATAGGCATGCACTCGGAGCAACAATGTAACTAGGCACTCAACAACAACAAAACAATAAAATAAGTAGGCATGCAACCACAACAACAATAATATACATAGGCATACACCTGCAAGACCAAGAATATAAGTAGGTACACAACTGCAAAAACAATAATGTAAACAGGCATGTAACCTCAACATTAATAAAAGTAGGCATGACTGCAAAAACAATAATATACGTAGTCATGCAACCTGAACAATAATGTAAGTAGGTAGACAACCACAACAAAAATAATATGAGTAGGCATGGAACTACAAAAACAACAATAAGATAAATAGGCGGAAAACCACAAAATCAACAATAATATAAGTGCAACCTCAACAACATTAATAAAGTAGGCATGCAACTGCAAAAACAATAATATAAGTGGGCATGTAACCTCAACAATAATAATATAAGTAAGCACACAACCCCAAAAACAATAATATAAGTAGGCAGACAGCTGCAAAAACAACAGTAGTGTAAGTAGGAATGCAACCTCAACAGCAATAATGGAAGTAGGCATGCAGACACAGCAGCAACAATAATATACATAGGCACGCAACCACAACAAAAACAATATAACTAGTTACACAGCTGCAACAACAAAACAATAATATAAGTAGCCTCACAACTGCAACAATAAAATAACCCGGCATGCAACTGCAACAACCATTACAATATAAGTAGGAATGCAACCTCTACAACAACAATAATATAAGTAGGCAAGCAACCACAAAAACAATAATATAAGTAGGCACACAAGTTCAGCAACAGTAATAATATAATTAGGCACACAGCCACAGCAACAACAATAAAATAAGTAGGCACACAAGCGGAATAAATTCAGTAATATAAGTATGGATGCAACCACAGCAACAGTAATATATGTAGGCATGCAACTTCAACAAAAACCAATATATGTAGGCACACAGACAGAAGAAGATAAGTGCATGTAGGCATACAACTACAACAATAAAATAAGTAAGCACGCAGCAGCAACAACAACAAGATAAGTAGGCATCCAACAGCAATAACAAGAATAATATAAGTAGGTATGCAACACACAACAACAGTGTAACTAGACACACAACAAGAACAAAACAATAAAATAAGTAGGCATGCAACCACAATAACAACAAGAATATTAGTAGGCACACAACCGGACAAACAACAATAATATAAGTGCAACCTCAACAGTATTAATATAAGCAAGCATGCAACCGCAAAAACAATAATAAAAGTAGGCATGCAACTGCAACAACAATAATATAAGTAGGCATGCAGCTGCAAAAACAATAATAGTATAAGTAGGCATGCAACCTCAGCAACAATAACATAAGTAGGCATCTAACTTCAACAGCAACAATAATATACGTAGGCGTGCAACCACAATAAAAACAATAATATAACTGGGCATACAGCTGCAACAACAAAACAATAATATAAGTAGGCTCATAACTGCAACAATAACAACATAACTGGGCATGCAACTGTAACAACAGTAGAATATAAGTAGGAATGCAACCACAACAACAACAATAATATAAGTAGGCAAGCAACCACAAAAACAATAATATAAGCAGGCATGCAACCTCAAGAACATAATATAAGTAGGCGTGCAAATGCTAAAACAACAATAATATAACTAGGTGTGCAACCACAAAAGGAACAATGCAAGCACAAAAATAATAATATAAGTAGGTATGTAATCTCAACAACAATAATGTAAGTAAGCACGCATCCCCAACAAAAATAATATGAGTAGACATGCAACTGCATCAATAAAAAAATAATATAAGTAGGCATGCAACTAGGACAACAAGACTATAAGTAGACATTTAGCTGCAACAATAATATAAGTAGGCATGCAACCACAAAAACAATGATTTAAGTAAGTATGCAACTTCAAGAACATTAATATAAGTAGGCATGCAAAACCTAAAACAACAATAATATAAGTAGGCATACAACCACAAAAACAACAATAATAATATAAATAGGCATGCTACCTCAACAACATTAATATGATTAGGCACATAACTGGAAAACCACAATAATATAAATAGGCATGCAGCTAGAACAACAGGAATGCAGCTAGGCACACAACAGCAACAACAGAACATTAAAATAATTTAAGTAGACATGCAACATCAAGAACATTAATATAAGTTGGTAGATAAACACTAAAACTACAATAATATAAGTAGGCACTCAACCACAACAACAAGAATATAAATAGGCATGCAACCGCAACAAGAATATCATAGGTTCATAGGTAGGTACTAGGCTATCGGTCCAGGGGCCTATGTAAGCCTAGCCAGCAAGGTTCCATAGCTTACGCCATCCAAGAAAGTTATTTTCCTGTGCCACTGTCCAGCAGAGACACAGAAGTGATCCCCGGGGTGTATTTCCTATTTTTCATCCACTCATCAAGATTTTTCTTGAAGAGTGCTAATGAAGAACTTTGCTTGACATAGATGGGTAGCTTATTCCAGAGTATAGGAAGTCTCTGGGAGAGGAATCTATCCCTCCAGCATGTCCTGTTTATTGTGGTGACAAGGTTTAGGTCCCTAGAGCGTGTAGCTCAGAGGGATTGGGATTTCTTTAGGTGCAGCATGTCCAACAGCTTTAGGTTTGACATAGCTTTATATGTTAGGCAGAGATCACCTTGGAGTAGGCAATTTGCTAAGGAGTAAAACTGGAGTTTTTTGAGGTGGTCAGTGTAGGGCATTTGTTTGAGGCCAGTAATTACTAAGTAGTATTATAAGTAGGTACACAACTGCAAAAACAATAATAATATAAGAGGGCACGGAACCACTAGAACAATAATATAAGTAGGCACACAACCACAACAACAATATAAGTAGGCACAGTCACAAAATCAATAATAATATAAGTAGGCATGCAACCTCAACAACAATAATATAAGTAGGCATGCAACCGCAGCAGCAACAATAATATAAGTAGGGACACAACAACAACAAAAACAATAATATGGCTAGGCACACAGCTGTGACAACAAAACAGTAATGTAAGTAGGCTCGTAACCACAACAATAACATAACAAGGCACTCAACTGTAAGAACCAGTACAATAGAAGTAGGAATGGAACCGCAGCAACAATAATATATGTAGGCAAGCAACCCCAAAAAGAATAATATAAGTAGGCACACAGCTTCAACACTAATAATATAATTAGGCACACAACCACAACAACAGTAATAAAAGAAGGCATGTAGGTGGAACAAAATGAATAATATAAGTAGGCAAGCAACCGCAGCAACAGTAATAATATATGTAGGCATGCAACCTCAACAAAAATCAATATAAGTAGGCATACAGAGGGAACATCAATGCCAGTAGGCATGCAACTGCAAGAACAATAAAATAAGTAAGCACACAGCTGCAACAACAACAATAATATAAGTAGGCATGCAATCACAATAACATGAATAATATAAGTAGGCATGTAATCACAACTACAATAATGTAACTAGGCACATAACCTCAACAACAATAATATCAGTAGGCAAGCAAACACAACAAAAATAATGCAAGTAAGCACATGATTGCAAAAACAGCAGTTATATAAATAGGCACGCAACACAAACAACAATATAAATAGGCATGCAACTGCAATAACAAAACAATAGTATAAGGTGGCACAGAACCACAACAACAAGAATATAAGGTGTGCAATCTTAACAACAATAATATAAATAGGCACTCAACTGTAAAACCAACAATAATATACATAGGCATACAACCACAATAAATACAATAATATAACCAGGCACACACTGCAACAAGAAAACAATAATATAAGAAGGCTCACAACCACAACAGTAAAATAACCAGGCACGCAACTGTAACAACCAGTAAAATATACATAAGAATGCAACCGAAACAATAACAACAATATAAGTAGGCAAGCAAACCACAAAAACGATATGTAGGCATGCAACTTCAACAACAACAATAATAATATAATTAAGCATGCAAGTGCAATAACAGCAATAAGTAGGTAGACTAGCAGAACAAAATCAATCATATAAGTAAGCACTAGGTAGCCTATCTACTACAAGAGGAGTGGTTTCTAGCTCCCTTTCAACTTTCTGCTTTAAAAGCCCATGTTTGCATGGGTTTGTGCGCCATGCAGCACCACTAAGCTAGGGTAAACTATTACAGGTGCCAGAAAGTCTGCTCTTCAATTTTTTCCTTAGATCTTGCTAGTTCTCTTGCATTCAACTAGCTTATTTGCCTAGCACATCATCTGGCTTCTTGTAGCAATTATTGTAACACACATAAGTGCTAATAGCAGTAAACATCCTATAAGGATACAGCTCCAGTACTTATTAATAATGATCATCCCTCCTGGCTTGTCTAAAGGTCAGTTCCCTGTGCTTTCTACTATTAACCAAGTGAACTTGAACATTCTGAGGCAATGTAGTAACTCATGTACACAGACAACCCTCTCCTCTTACCTCCCAACAATCAGACTTGTGAGAGATGCACTTATATATCCAAACTGGAAGACATGCATTCTCCAGCCAAGACTGGAATAGTTGGTCAAGAGGAGAAGGTCAACACCTGCACCACACCACATGGAACACATAGCCCTCCAGAACACCCACCATCACAGCTCTCACATAAAAACACAAACCACACACCCACCTTCACGGAGGGCCTCAATAGAAATCTAGCCAAACAGCAGAGACCTCCAAATCAGAAACGCACTTGACCACCACAACACAGTACAAATCACAAGACACATAGCTCACCTACACAGTGTGCCCCTCAATCTAAGCCCTTAAGCAAAACAGCTTGCCCAATACACTAATCATAAGTGACTTGATAGTGAGGCACACTGATGTCCCACTCACTAGGTTGAATAAGGAGAAGGTAACAGTCAGCGATCTGTCAGGTGCCAGGATCCGACACATAACACATGCACTCAGGTAGCTCCACAACAAGTACAAGTATGACTCTGTCATTGTCCATGTGGGTGTGAATGACCTGAGATGTACCTCCCTGGACTACATGAAAAGAGACATGGAGGAGCTCTCAGATTATGTGGCCCAGGCAGGTATGACCTCAGCATCCTACCATCACCCAGAATGATACCTCAGTACAAGCAGAAAATGATTGACTTCAACAATTGTCTAAGTTTCTGGTGTAATTTTAAGGGGATCCAGTATCTGTCTGCTTGGGATGACATGACTGACAGACCTCGATGCTTTGCCAGAGAGGGCCTGCATCTATCACCCCTAGGTTTTCAAATACTGGCTAAGGCTCTTGCCACCCCTATAGTGCCTTTTTAGGTGGTGTTCCAAAGATCAAATTACCACCATAACAGCTATAAATAAATGCAATCTGAGGGTCATGCTGCTCAATGCTAGAAATCTAAATCTCAAGATGCACTCACTTGAAGCACTCCTCAAAATGGAGAACATCAACATTTGTGCTGTAATGGAGGCCTGGTTTAAAGCAGCAGAAAGCACCCCTGCACTACCAGGCTAAAACTCATTCCACACCTTTCAGCCCCAGAACATGGACCGAAGCTCCAAAGATGGTGGCGTCTCCATATTCAGAAAGAATATGCACACCTCCAGACTAGTAGCCCAGCATAACACATCGGAGATAATTCTGGTACAACTAACAGTGGGTAAGATTCAGGTCGCAGCCTGCTATACATTCCCAACCATGTTCCAAGATTCTCACTCCATGTTCCTAAGCATCCTGGAAACTATTAGGTTCCAACCCAACACTCTCATACTGGGTGACTTCAACTACCCCTCCATCAACTGGGAAAACTACTCATGCACCAATACTATTGCCCAACGCTTTCTGGAATTCATTAATTCCACTGGACTGGATTAGCTCATTCTTACCCCCACTAGAGGAAGCAACATCCTTGACCTGGTTATTACTGACATGGGCAACCATTGCTCAATACCAGTAGTCAATTCTTCCCTGGTTAGATCCTACCACAAACTAATTACCATGGAAATCCACATCTCAGCCACACCACCAGCAAAGTTAACCACCATGAAAAACTACTCCAAAGCTGACTTTGGGATCTTAAAAACAGAGTTGGCTAACTTCACGGCACCCATGCAAATGGAAAATATGTGCATGACCACCGAATCATACACCAATGTACTGTATGAACATGTACATAAAATCATGGAACTAGCCATACCCAACAGAACCAAGAAGCTCTCCTCCAAAAAAAGGAAGCCAATCTGGTGGCCCCCTGCCATTAACAAACTCTACAACAGAAGGAAGGAACTGTTGCAGAAAAAGGTGAAGTCTCAAGACTGGAAAAACTCCCTTATTAGCCTCAACAAAAAGTTGAGATCCCTCATCAAAACCTCTAAAGCTAGCTATGAAGGCAGAATTGTGGCAGATACTAAAAACAACCACCACACTTTCTACAGTTATATCAAGAATCTCCATGGCAATACCCAGATTTGCTTTGAGTTACTGCACAATGGTACCTCCTATACTGAGCCAACAGATATTGCTAACATATTGGCCGACAGATTCAGTGCCAACTTTACCCCTCTCCCCCCAAAGGACCAATCACAATACTGGAAGAATGCCAGGCATCCAGCATTACTGCAGCACAGGTTAAAGCTACATTGTCCAAGGCCAAGAATACAGCTTCCATGGGACCTGACAATATCCCTGGTTGTGTTCTACATGAACTACAAAGTGAACTGGCACCACACCTCACCTCAGGCTTTGTCCCTACAGAATGGCGCACTGCTACAGTCATCCCTCTTCATAAAGAGGGAGCGATTACAGACCCTGGGAATTATCGCCCCATTAGCCTGACAAGTCTGATATGTAAGGCTATGGAGTGCATCATCATGGACCTAATTAACAAGGATATAGGGAATCTCCAAACTCTGGATCCCATACAATTTGGTTTTGTGAAAGGTAGATCATGCCTGCTCAACCTGGTTGACTTCTTTGAGTCAGTCACCAGAGCTGTGGATGAGGCCAAGGCAGTTCATACAGCCTACCCCGATCTGGCCAAGGTCTTTGATACCATTCCCCACTTAGGAATTATTGATAGACTCACCAAACTAGGCATCAACCCCTATATCACTAGGAGGGTTGCAAATTGGCTCACAGATAGAACTCACAGTGGGAAAGTTGCACACTCCAAGTCAACCTGCCGATCAGTCACTAGTGGAGTCCCACAGGGATCGGTCCTGGATCCTCTCCTGTTTGTCATCTACTTCTCAGAAGTCCAGGCCAACATGGAGGGACTCTGGCTGACCAAGTTTGCTGATGATTGCAAGCTGGGAGCATTATTAACTCCCAAGTGATGTAGACATCCTATAGAAAGGTCTCACTGAGACCAATGACTGGTGTCGAAACCATGGCCTTAAACTTAATGCAAAAAATGCATTGTCATTCTCTTTGGGAAAAACTCAGTTCCCACTAATTACCACACTGATGGTAGCCCACTGAACACTGAAGGTGTTGTAAGAGATCTGGGGATACAGGTTGACAGCAACCTCTCCTTCGACCACCATATTGCCCCTATGGTCAGAAAGTCCTTCTATGTGGCACATCTCATTACCTAGGGTTTTGCATTCAGGAAGAAAGAGGTCATTATCTCTCTCTATTCTTCCCACATTAGACCAGTCATCAAGTGTAATGCCCCATTCGGCATGTACCTCACTAAACACCTGCAACAGCTGGAAAGGCTACAAAGGTACCTTGCGAAAAGGACCCTTGGCTTTAAACACATGCCCAATATGGATAGACTCAAAAAACTCCAGCTTTTCTCTGTCTCATATCATCTATTAAGAGGCGATCTCTGCTTGACTTACAAAGCCATGTCTGACCCAGCCCTGTTAGAAATGTTACACCTAAAGAAATCCCAAACCCTCCACACCACATGCTCCAGGGACCTCAACCTCATTACCACAATCAATAGAACATGCTGGAGGGACAGGTTCATAACCCAGAGACTGCCCATGCTCTGGAATAGACTTCTCATACATGTCAAGCAGAGCACCTCACTGGCCCTTTTCAAGAGAAATCTTGAATGGATGGGAAATAGAAAGTTCACCCCGGAGATCACTCCAGTGGCTCTACTTGATAGAGGTACTGGGAACTAAAGGCAGCATGATGCAAGGGCACTTCTATAGGTTAGGCTTGTAAAGGCTCCAGGGCCATTGGCCTAGTACACACCTATGAACCTATAAGAGTTAAGCAGGTGTCCTAAGGCAAGCTCGAGGAGGACAGGAACCTCCTGTGGAGCAGAAGAGCAAAAGCTCACTTGATCTTGATTATCAGTATGAATACAGATGGTGAAAGTGGGGTCTCACGATCCTTCTGGATTTTTGGGTTTTAAGCAGGAGGTATCAGAAAAGTTACCACAGGGATAATTGGCTTGTGTCAGCCAAGCATTAATAGCGACTTTGCTTTTTGATCATTCAATATCAGCTCTTCCTATAATTGTGAAGCAGAATTCACCACTAATAGGGAACATGAGTTGGGATTAGACAACTGTGAGACAGGTTAGTTTTACCCTATTGATGATGTAGGTATACAACTACAAAAAGAATAAGTAGGCATGCAACCTCAAGAACATTAATATAAGTAGGCATGCAAATGCTAAAACAATAATATAAGTCAGCATGCAACCTCAGCAACAATAATATAAGCAATCATGCAGCTGCAACAACAATAATATAAGTAGGCATACAACCACAAAAACAACAATAATATAAGTAGACATACAACCTCAACAACATTAGTATAAATAGGGATGCAACTGCAAAAAACAACACTATAAATAGGCATGCAACCGGAACAAAAACAGTGTAACTAGGCATGCAACATCATCAACGACAACAAGAATATAAGTAGGCATGCAAATGCAACAACAATAATATAAGTAGGTACACAGCCACAAAAGCAACACTGATATAAGTAGGCATGCAAGCTCAACATTAATGTAAGTAGGTATGCAACCTCAGCAACAATAATGTAAGTAGGCACGCAACCGCAATAAAATAATACAAGTAGAGACACAACTGCAAAAACAGCAATAATATAAGTAGGCATGCAGCTTCAACAATATTACAAGTAGGCATGCAACCACAACAGCAACAATAATATAAGTAGGCATGCAACCTCAATTAAAACAATAATACAACTAGGCATGCAACTACAACAATAAAACAATAACGCAGGAACAAAATAAGTAGGCACGCAACTGCAACAACGAGTACTGTGTAAGTAGGAAGACAACTGCAATCACAATCATCTAAGTAGGCAAGCTACTCCAAAAACTACAGTAATATATGTGGACACGAAACCTCAACAACAATATAATTGGGCATGTAACCTCATCAACAAGAGTAATATAACTAGGCACTCAACCACAAGAACAACTATAATATAAATAGGCATGTAGTGGTAATAACAATTATATAAGTAGGCACACAACCTCAAGGACAATAATACAAGTAGGAACGCAACCGCAGAAACAACAATAACACTAATGGGCAAGCAAGTGGAACAACAATATAAGTAGGCAGGCAACTGCTATAACAACAAGAATATAAGTAGGCATGCAACAGTAACAATAAGAATATAAGTAGACACGCAACTGAAACAGCATTAATATAAGTAGGCATGCAGCCGAAAAAAGACAGTATTATAAGCAGTCATGCAACTTCAACAAAAATAAAATAATTAAACATGCAGGCAAACCAAATATAATATAAGCAGGCACGGAACTTCAACAACAGTAAATTAAACTACACCAACAATAATTTCAGTAGGCACTCAACCTCAATAACAATAATATAAGTAAGCATGCAGCCTCAACAAGAATGATATAAGCAGGCACGCAACCACAACAGCAACAATAATATAAGTAGGCATGCAACCGCAACAAAAACAATAGTATAACTAGGCATGCTGCCATAACAAGAATACAATAGTATAAGTAGGCACATAACTGCAACAGCAATAAAATAAGTAGGTAATAACTGTAACAACAAGAAGAATATAAGGAAAATAGCAACCGCAAACAACAATAATATATGTAGGCACGCAAATGCAAAAACTATGATAGTATAAGTAGACACGTAACCTCAACAGCAACAACATAATTAGGCACTCAACTTCAAGAACAACAAGAATAATATAACTAGGCATGCAATTCCAAGAACAAAGCTAATATAAGTAGGCACCCAACTGGAAGAACAATAATATAAGTAGGCATGCAACCACAAGAAAAACAATAATACAAGTAGACACAGAATAGTAACAACAACAATAATATAAGTAGGCATGCAACTGCAACAGCAGTAATACAAGTAGGCATGCAACCAGAGTAACAATAATGGACTAGCTTGTTCTTCCTCTAGAAATCTCTTAATTATTATCCTTGTAAGGTGGAAGTGGAACTTTAGGTCATTCTCTTGTGGATTCTGTAATGAAGGATGCTGGCTATACGGGCCATAAGCATTTGAATATATCCCCTCTTTTACTAGGAAGGTAGACACCCTCTATAAGGTCCCACTAGAATAGACATAGGGTAGAATCCTTTGTGCTCTGATTGATCTAGCATAATTTCCAATAACCATGCCTTACCATCTGTTAAGAAATCTAAGGTTTTGGATAAAGAGGACAAGAAAGTTTTCTTCTCAGCAGCCATGAGTCATAGATATATTAACTGTCCAAGTTGCAGTCTGTTCTGGTGAACTATACTTTGGAATACCTGGTAGACCTTCTTAAAACTGTGATCAGAAGCTGTAGAAAAAAAGTCTTACTATAGCTTCCTCATTGAGCTTTCACATAGCTTGTTGTGAGTTATGACCATTCCAGTGCTATAGCTAGAACTGCAAGATCTGGAATGTGATTGTGCTGTGGAAGGCTTGGCTTAAGCTATCCCCATAATAGATTAGCTCACGGCAAATCATTCTGGATGCCCCTTCTCAAGTAACACACTTTTTTTGACCAGGTCAAAGACTTTCAAAAGAAGGGAAAGAGAAAAAGGGCACTGACTACCATGGAGGGTCTCTGATGCCTCTCAAGCTTTCCTAGTCATCTTATGTGTCAACCAAATTTTCTGAAAAGAACAAAATCACCATAAAATGAGGAAAGGCAGTTGTGTTTCTCTAGCTGTGCCAGCTAAGAGTCCACAGAAGGTGAGTGAGATATTACAGCAATGACAGCTCTGACTGTCATGCAGCCCTACCTGTGAGAAGTTGGCTCTCCAAGTTTGTCAACTTGACAAACCATGAGGACAAACTGGTAGGTTTTGCACGTGGATATGAACAGCCATATTTTAGAATAATTGGGACCTCCTTCAAAACCAGAACCAGGCTCTACTCCACAAAGGGTTGTAGAGCTGCTCCTTCTTTGGAGGAAGGCAAAAGGATTTTATTCATTCTGAATGGAATGGGGTGGCACAGTGGCACAGCACATGCTCTCCCAATGACTAAATGGACATTCTGGCTTCTTCTGCTTCCTGAATTGAAAACAGATTAGCAGTAGGTAGGTGCGTATGTATCTGTGTGTGTGTTCATGTGTCCATACAGATATATCCTGCAGTGCACTGGTGTCCCATCCAGAATTAATTTCTCTGCTTTGCACCATTTTATTGTTTGCCTCCCAAGGATTTTGCCTAGTGGCTCCTGTCCATTCACCTAATCAGTTCATTCAGTCCAGTGAAATGAGAGCTGGCTATTCCCAGGCTAGATGAGAGCACTACTGCCCATTCCTTCTTATCTGGGAATCCCTATCAGGCCTCTGTTTCTGGTCACAGCAGGGTAGTAATGCTAAGGCCAGCCTAACCACTCCCCTTGACAGCACCTCCTGCCCCCTCAGCTGCATATTAATTTTTGTTTGTGTGAGAGTTTGTCTTACTCTGCCTCTGCATCTGTTTGTGAAGGTATATATGTAAATGTGTGTGTGTGTGTGTGTGTGTGTGTGTGTGTGTGTGTGTGTGTGGGCGTGCTTGCTAATGCCTAGGCATTATTAAATACATTCATATCGTATATTATGGATATAAAGCACTTTCTCCAAAAACAATTACATATCCTACACAAACATGGAAACATTAGGTGGAAGAACTATGTTAAATCATGTTTATACTAATAATAAAACAAGTAACATTTTTTCTAAACTCAATAATGCCCTCTGGGGTAGGTGTTGCAAGTTAATAATGGACCATCCAGAAGTGGAGAGGTCCTCCACCTGTGACATCATGCCTCACAACACTCTGGAAGATCCATTATTACCCTAAAATACCCAAAATGTCTCCACTCTATGGGGATCCAACAGCAAATGTGGCCACTTATATTATTAATTTGTTCTCCCACATACATTCCTGTTTTGAGATATGTATTCCCATGTGCCACAAATACAATGTGAAATTTAAATCCAAGACTCTGTGGTTGAAACCCAGTATAAACAAACTCCATTCCAAAGACATGCAACTGAAGTGTTTCTCTCTGAGCCTTCACTGAAAATGTGCTCTGTCCCAGTTAGACTTAAAAGAAAAAACTGCTGGTTCTAAGAAATAAACTGAAACCACCACATGCTAGAACTGACCTCCAGAAAGATCGCCCAGGACTATGGTTTCTTGTGGGAAATGAATGGAGAGCCAGCTGAGGATCTATTCTAGGGTACTGATGTTATTTCCAGGGGGAAGGTATAAGAAGATTATGTAAATGGATTTATGGGTATTAAGTTGAAGTTTGGAGAGAAGGATTTTGGCATTACTTACAGAGGGAGGTTTATCATGTAAGACAGTAATTTGCATCCCTGTTTTGTAAATAATTGCTATCCCACCACCCTTTTTAGCTTTACAGTCCAGTCTGTGGATGTTATAGCCAGGGGGAATAATCTCAATGTCTTGGGTTGCTGGTTTAAGCCAAGTTTCAGACAACTAATTAAATGTTTATTCCTCCACCCAGGACCTTACCTGATGCTGCCTCTATCTTCACCCAGTTAGGTCATTCATTTCAGGGGAATGGGAGCTGAGTATTCTGGGGCAAAGGGACAGCCCTATAGCTCATTTGTTCTTGCCAAGAAATCCCCATAATCCCTTCATTCTCCAGTAAACGTCAGGCAGTAGGGAGAAGGCCAGCTTACTGGTACTGGGAAGTAACTTACCTTCTTCCTCTGAGAGCACTCCTGATACCTTGATCATTCCTTTGAGCCTTCAATCACTACCTCCTGAAGAGAAGTATACCTCCACATATTAGTTTCCCCTTGACCACTTAGTGCAAGTGCACTACAGTAGGGTGAGCTTGGCCAACTAGGAACCCCACTAGGTGTCACCCATGTGTTGTGCCACAGCTGCCTCCATCCCACCCAGGATGAGCAAACTGCCATTGGCCACTTACAACCATCCTCTCCGACCAGCTCCTACAGTCACTTCAGCTGTATACATTGGTCATCTGTCCCATACTCAGGGCTTTATCCATCTGTGACACAAAGCTGGCAATTCAATTAAAGGTTAAACCTCACATAATTCACTGTATAGAAAACTGGCTGTCAAGACACGACCCACACAGTTGCAGTTGGTAGCATACATCAAAGCAGGTCACCAGTGGTGTTCCACAATGTTCTGTTTTGGGGTCACTCCTCTTTAGCATATACTTTGATAATGCCCAAGATGACCTCAATGGTCTCTGGTTGACTAATTTTGTTGATGTTGAAAACTTGAAGTTGTCATTTTCTCCATATCCTCCAAAATGTCCTAAACCACACAAACTCCTGGTGTCTAGATAAAATGTTTTAAGCTTGATGCAAAGAAATGAAATACTGTTCTCTTTGGGAAGCAAGAACACCTCTTGCACCTACCACATAAGTAATACCCCATTTAAAATAGATACTGTCATAAGAGATCTAGAAAAAAATCATAGACAATAAACTCCCTTTTGACCACCATGTATAAAATGTCATTAAGAAGTCCTGCTGCCTAGTGTAATTAATAATTAATGACATATCCTTCAGGTCCAAGAAAGTTATCATCCCTCTTTATACCTCCCTAATCAGACTCGTATATAAATTCATCCCAGGCCTAGTTTTTCACATCATTACATACTGGGAATTGCAGTGGCTGGACTTCTAATGGTCTACTTGACTGATAGCGTAATGTACACTTATGAACTTATTGACATCTTGGGGAAGTGAATTAGGCTGATGGATACCATCAGTCTGTGCTCAAGTTCTGTCCTAGCGATGAAACTACAGGAATCCTGTCTGGTCAGATTCTTTCAGGAGTCCAACTTTGTGGCTATAAGTTCTACCTTCTTTTAAACCTCATTCCTACCCTATATCTCCTGTTCCCACAATTCCCATTTTTTTCCTTTGTGGGTTACTGCTACCCTTTTCTAAAGATCTCAATTCACCTTTTCATTTTTCCTAGTACCTTTTTAATTTCTTCCTGTGTTGTTAGTTCCATAAGCGTCAAAACAATGCCTTCTTCTATTTTTGGCAGGTCTGTCTTCTAACCATCTTCATCCACACTCTCTGACCTTGTTATTTCCTTGTGCTCTATGTAAAGCTCCATATAATATTCTTTAAATTCTTTCAGTAATCCTTTTAGAATATTAATCTTTTGGCTAGTGCTAATCACTGTTAAGGAGTATACTCCTTTTAACATTTACTTTTGTCTGAGATGTACATTATGGTGTGGTTGCAAAATTAATAATTTCCACCCCTGCTTTTCACTGTCCCAACTTGTCCCTATTTTTTTTAACACCTTTATTGAATTATCACTTAAGACATTGGCAAACATGCATTTATATACAAGAAAACAACCCATGTTGATATGTTCACAGTTATAAACATTATGCATGATATATGTCCCTTTATACAATTATCATCAGTCCAACATTACAGAAATTAATCAAATTCTGCCTTCCCTTAAACCTCACTTCTTCTCCTCCAAAACATTATTCTGCATGTATTGTTCCAACAGTTTCCATTTTTTCTATTAATTTGCTACTACCATTTTCTAAAGATCCCACTTTGAGTTCTTTTATCTCTTACAATATTCACTACTTCAGATACAGTTGGTTTACACCCTGATTTCCATTTTCTAGTAATTGTTTTTTTGGTAGCCACCAGCATTAAACTTAAGTCCTTATGGTATCTAGACAATTTAGATCCTGTATCCCAGCTCAAAAAATACTTTCCTTAGTTACACACATTTGCTCACCCAAAATTTCAGAGTACTCTGTATGAAACTTTTAAAGTCTTCCAAATCACTATACTCCCAAAACATATATTCCCAGTTACCTCTTTCTTTCACATCACACCACTAACATTTGCCATCTAGCAGAGCAAAATTTCTTTGGAGTTTGCTTGAGGTATACAAATACCTATGCAAAGATTTCCAACAAAAATCCTAAATCTTTTAGTCTTTGTTGCAGATTTGGGAGCCATGCATATGTTCTACAACTGTTTACTTGTGAATTGCTTATCTGATCCCCCTTCCTGGTCTTTTCTAACCTCCTCTGACTGATTCCTATAGTTATCATGCAATATTTTATATTCCATACTAATTATCCAACTGCAACTTTTGTTCTAGATTTAACTAAAAACTCTACCAGAGCAGGTCTTTCACTTAGGATTCCCATACCCTTTTCTCTTTGCCTATAAACTGATATCAGTCTCTGATAGGGAGGATAGTGTCTAGCCTGCAGTCCACATATCTTCTTGGCCTCTTCCCATTCTGTTACCTTTCCCATTCTAGTTATTTTCTCCCTTTGCCAGTTTTCTCCAGCAAAATTCCAGCCCCCTCCTGCCTCTTCTCTCTACCCCGAATTGCAGGTCAACCCTATCAGCAAAATGTCATTTTGCCATTCTCATGTTGGCTTAGTTCTTAGAATACTTTCTGCTACTTTATGAATATAATATTCTGTATGGCTGTTGTTATTCTTTTTAAGACTCTCCATCCAAAATTCCACTCTCTCCTTATATCTTCAATTACCACCCTGCTTCATCACCATCCCGTTCCCCTTTAAATTATAGCTTTCTGCTTGTGTTATGTATATAGGAGCCTTAACTGTGAAGCTCTAAACTATCCCTTCAAATCAGGTAATCCTAAACCACCTTGTTCTAGTCAAAGGATCAGCTTACCCCCACTTGACCCTTGCCCTTTTCCCCTCCCTGTTAAAATCCTTCAATTATTTTATAATTACTGTCAACAACTTCTCCCCTGGTTTATAAAATATGCCTGACCAATATATTAAACTAAAGGAACTAAAAACATTTTTACTGCTTGTATCTTGCTATCGAGATCCATAAAAAGAGATTCCAGTTTACCCCCACTTGACCCTTGCCCTTTTCCCCTCCCTGTTAAAATCCTTCAATTATTTTATAATTACTGTCAACAACTTCTCCCCTGGTTTATAAAATATGCCTGACCAATATATTAAACTAAAGGAACTAAAAACATTTTTACTGCTTGTATCTTGCTATCGAGATCCATAAAAAGAGATTCCAGTTTCTCAGTTTTTGTATTATCTTTTGTTGAGTCTTTTCCCACATATCCTTAGTTGCCATAACAGAATTGTTTTTAACCCATACACCTGAATACTTCATTTTATCATGTCCCCATAAAAATGGGTATTGCTAAACCAATTCATGTGTGGTTACATATCTTACAGCTATAGTCTTTGTTTTGTTTTCATTAATTTTTTATCCCAAAAATACTTGAAACTCAAAAGAATATTCCACAAAACTGAGATATTATTTTCTGGTTTTATCAGGTACAAAACAAAATTGTCTGCAAATAAAACCAACTTTTCTTGACTACCGCACCAATTATATATCCTTGAATTTCTGGGTTCCTTATTTACTTTATCAATGGCTCTAAATATAATGAAAATAAAAAAGGGGAAAGAGGACAACCATGCCTGGTTCCTTGGTTCAGACACAGCTTATCAGAGAGGAACCTTCCCATTTTAATTCTGCCTCTGACCCCTCATATATTCTTCTAATTAACCTTATTATTACATCAGGGAATGCGCATGCTTCCATTGCCCTACTCATAAAATCCCAGCATATTCTGCCAAATCCCTTCTCTGCATCAACATCTCCCAACAGCAGCAACAGTATTTTCCTTACAATTTGCTTCCCTCTGCATCATCATTGTTCTGTTAATGTTGCCAAATGTTTGTCTCCCCTACACAAACCACATTGATCCATATCTATCAATTATTTCAACACCTTTGCTATTCTTTTAGCTATTATACACATAAACACTTTATCACAGTATAAAATTGTAATCGGTCTATATGAAGCTGGATCTAATGGGTCTGCACCATCTTTAGGTATTATAACCACTACAGCTTTCTTTCAGGATGTTGGTACTTCCCCTCCTTTTAAAATACCGTTAAACAAAACCTTCCAGATCTTTATCACTTTCTTCCCCCTAGCCTTCAAACAAATTAACTTAAAAAGTTCCAGCCAGGTAGCAGTGTGCTACCCAGTTCAGTAATCAGCATGGAGGGCTTGTTGTTGGAAAAAAAGTGACAGCTTAGTCTCTCCTTGAGCACTTACTCTGTAATATGTTATTGTTTCTCTGAGATTTTCAGACTGAACTTCAGTTCACAAAGGTATCTGAATATGTGTGTTTGCATTCACTTAATTTATGCATTGTGAATTGGTCATCTCACACCCCATTCATCCATGGGCTGGGCAAGGGTAAAGACAGTATGTATGAGCAGCTTAGTACTCACTCAATCTGTATATTTTAAGAAGATACAAAGAAACCTGGGTACCTTAAGAAACCATGCAGATATGGGAAAATATGTACGCTCCATGCATAGTGTCCAAATGCAGGTCACCCTGGAGGTGTGAGGCAGAAAGTTTATACAAAAATGGATCACCCTGTAAATAGGTGTGTGAGTTTGTTTGTGTGTTTGCATTTGTGTTTGTGTGTGTATATATATATATATATCTGTGTTCTTACGCACATATCTATCATGACAGTTATTTGCTCAAGCAGTTGTCAGATTGTGAGACATCCAATGCTGTTTATATGGCAATTTACAATGAGTACAATGCTGGAATCATCTGAAATATCAGGACCCATTAGACAGTCCTGAAACATGGAGACTGAAAGGCCAAAAAAACAGACTTAGCATATGTATGTATATATATATATATATATATATATATATATATATATATATATATATATATATATGTGTGTATATATATATATATATATATATATATATATATATATATATATGTATATATATACACACATATATATATATATATATATATATATATATATATATATACATACAATAAGTCCAAAATGTCCACTTCCAAAATAATTCCCCTTTCTCCAAGATATGGCAACCTCAGAGTTAGTATATGTAAGTTTAGGAGGGTGAGGATCATTCTAGAGCCCACACTGGTGGGTGGGTGGGGGGTGCAAGAGGCCTGCCTCTCTTGTAAAAAAAGAAGTTTAAAGGAGAAGAGCTATGTTTGAAATGTTTTCTTCTCCTACATTTTTTTTTTTTTCAGTGTCAGCACTCAGCATTTTAATAGGGAGACATGCAATGCTTATTATGTGGACAAAATGACTTAGAAATTTAAGGTGAAAATGTCAGAGCATTTAAGGAAAAAAGAAAGAGGAAACTAATGCTTGGTTAAGCACTGTTCTAGTACAAAAACTCATTCTGTGAAATTGTACAGAGCTAATATAGCAGAGCTAACTACCTGGTTGTGTTGGACTCTGTAACCATCTGATATAGCAAACTGATAAGTATACTTTTTTGCACTTGATTTACACTGTACTGCATTTATATATTTGCTTCATTGTTTATTGCTGACCTCCTCTATCTGCTTTGTTTGTTTTTCCCACCCTTCCACCCAAGTGTTGTACTCAAACATGGTGGTCTTGAATTGCCCACCTCTGCTGTAAAATAGATTTTTGGTCACTCCTCCCATTCCCATCTCATTTTCTCATTCAACTGAGTAAAGTGAGATCATTTGGGATGGACTATCCCCTTGCTTCTTTGTTTTGGACACTCCTCCCTGTCCCATCTCATCAGGTACTAAGTACAGATAGAACATTTGTGAAGGCCAACCCCTTTAGTTTCTTAATCTTGAACTATCTTATAGGTTCATAGGTTGGTACTGGGCTATCTGCCCGAAGGCATATATTAGCCCAGCCATGTTGTGCGGTATTCACCACCCCTTTAGTAGTTCCCTAGACCCTTGTACTAGCAGCTAGTACCCTTGGCCCCTATCTAGTAGTGCTGTTGGTGTGATCCCCGGTGTGAACTTTCTGTTTCCTCCTTCTCCACTTAATAAAAACAAACAAAAATTACACTTTATTCAGCTGCTTTTACTGTAATTGTGTTTTTCCTACTTTATCACCTTATTTTTGCTGTGTGCTCTTAAGTGTTCGAGTGCTTTTATTCTGTTGCATTTATTACTGCTCATTAATAACCTGATTAAATTTATCTGTTATTCAAGGCATCTTAGTTTTGGTTTTAGAACTTGTGCTTCAGGCCAGTTACTTTACATTTAAGAATGTTTTTGTGGTCTACACTCTTGTGGACAAACCCTTATCAAACCTTCTCTCCATAAGTCCATCCAAGTATTTGGAGCAGTATGTCTGAACAATTCCCATCAGTTTCTCCTGCCAGCCTAGTTGACTTGGGCATACTGAGACAGTGTGCCTCATGTTTACTGACAAACGTCTTCTCCTAGCACATAATTCTTCTAATTGAGAGAAATGCATGTACATCAGTAACCTGGAATCCATGCTCTCTTGCGCTACAGTCAGTACTCTTGACAAAGAGAAGATTGCCGGCACAAACACCACACCACTCACATCACATAGCCAGGCATGACACAAACCCACCTATATAGAGGTCCTCAAAAAACTTACCCAAACAGCAGAGACCTCCAAAACACACTCACAAACATTCCACACAACACCAAACACATCACACACAGCAGACAACGCTCCAGTGCCTCACAGACACAGCCCATAAGGCAAAACAATAAACCATCACAGCTCACAAGGCATAACAATAAACCTCCACAACAGTGTTCCACTCACCAGCCTCAACAAGGAGAAGGTCGCAGTCAGTTGTCTGTCCGATGCTAGAATCTGTCACATCACATGCACACTTATGTCTCTTCACAACAAGTACGACTCTGTCATTGTCCATGTTGGTGTGAATGACTTGAGACATACCTCCCTGGACTATATGAAGAGAGACATGATTGAGCTGTTAGAGTATGTGTCCCAGGCAGGTATGACCCTAGCCCTATGCAGCATCCTACCTTCACCAAGAATGTTACCACAATACCAATAAAAAAATAACTGACTTCAATATTTGGCTTAGTTTCTGGTGTCATTCCAAGGGGATCCAGTATCTGTCTGCCTGGGATGACGTGGTTGACAGGCCTCAATGTTTTGCCAGAGATGGTCTCCACCTGGCACCACTGGGATTCCAGATCCTAGACAAGTCTCTCACCTCCCCCATTGTTCCTTTTTTGGCAATGTCCCAAAGACAAATCTTCCAACATAAAAGATCTGTCAAAAGGCAAACTGAAGATCATGCTACTTAACACTAGGAGTTTTAACCTGAAAATGCACTCACTGGAGGCTCTCCTTGCACTGGAAGATGTTGATGTTTGTGCGGTCACGGAAACTTGGTTCAGGGCTGTGGAGAGTACCCCTGCCTTACCAGGCTATACCTCATTCCACACATTCTGACGCCAAAGTGAGGTTGGGAAGACTAAGGGTGGTGGAGTCTCTATCTTCATTAAGGACAGGCACACCTCCAGACTGGTTTGCCAGCATGACACACTGGAACTACTTCAGGTGCAACTGACAGTTGAAAAGACACCCATCCAGGTTATAGCCAGCTATAGACCCCCCCTCCAAGATTCTGGACACCCACTCCTCTTACCTGGATCTACTTACTGCATCAAGGTACCCCCTAACACCCTGATCCTTGGTGACTTCAACTACCCCACAATATACTGGATGAACTATCCCTGCACTAATGCACTCACTCAACTATTCCTTGACTTCATCAGTTCTAATGCACTAGACCAGCTCATCTCACCCCCCACAAGGGGAGATAACATTTTGGACTTGGTTTTCACAAATATGGGTGACCGCTTCACCACTTCCACAGTATGTTCTTCCCTGGTGAGATCAGATCATTGCACTGTCTTGTTTGAAGTTTCTATCCCATCCAACCCCCCATCCCAGCCATAATCAAGCTAAACAACTTCTGAAAAGCTGACTATAACCTCCTAAGGGAGGGTATCACACCACCACCACCCTCAGAGAATGGAGACAACTATGCTGAACAGTACACCAATGCAGTATACAAGCACCTGTACAACTGCATGGACTCAGGCATACCCAACATAACTAAAACCTGCTCCTCAAGGAAACACAAAACTGTTTGTTGGAAAGTCTCTATCAACAGGCTTTACAACAAAAGGAAAAAACTGTTGCCCAAGGGCAAAAAGGAACAAATTCCAAACTGAAAAAACTCCCTCCTTAGCCTCAACAAGCAAATTAGATCACTAGTGAAAACCAGCAATGCCAAATATGAATCAAAACTAACCTCCAAAACAAAGGGGAAACCACAAAACCTTCTTCATTTATGTCAGGAACCTCCATGGCAAAGCCAAGTTTTGTTCAAAATGAATACTTAACAGTATCACCTACACTGATCCTGTTGACTTAGTCAACCTGCTAGCAGATAGGTTCAGAGCAAACTTCACCCCCCTGCCCCCTCCAAAGGCCCTTTCTACATCCCCAGTACTTGTCCTGTATCTCACATCTCCATAGATCAAGTGTTAAAGGCCCTATCCAAGGCAAAGGACACAGCTTCCATGGGACCTGATAGTATCCCAGGCTGTATTCTGCACCATCTCCAGCAAGAACTAGCTTCACCATTTAGCACCCTATTCAATCACAGCCTAAGTACAGGCTTCATCCCAGCAGAGTGGAAAACTGCCATTGTCTTCCCCTTGCACAAAGGTGGTGTCACTACTGACCCTGGAAACTATTGCCCCATTAGCTTGACAAGTCTAATCTGTAAAGCCATGGAGCATATTATTATGGATCTCATAAACAAGGACATAGGCAATCTCCAAGTACTTGACCCTACCCATTTCGGATTCATCAAGGGCAGATCTAGTCTGTTGAACCTGTTTGAATTCTTTGAGACTGTCACCAAGGCCCTGGATGAAGGAAAGTCAGTATATACAGCTTACCTTGACTTGGCCATGGCCTTTGACACAATCCCCCCACTCAGGTATCATCAAAAAGCTAACTTGGCATAAACCCCTATCATATTGGGTGGGTGGCCAACTGACTCACCGACAGGACCCTTAAGGTCAAAATAGGTGCCTCCACCTATGATAGCAGACCTGTCACTAGTGAAATTCCATAAGGGTCTGTCCTGGGACCTCTACTGTTTGACATCTACTTCTCAGCGGTCCAGGCAAAGGCAAAAGGCCTGTGGCTGACCAAGTTTGCGGACAATTGTAAGTTGGGTGCTGTCATTGATTCCCCAAATAATGTTAACGTACTGCAAGAGGGTCTCACAGCAACTAATGACAGCTGCCAAAGTCATGGCCTCAAGCTAAATGCAAAAAATGTATCATCATACCATTTGGCCAAAACACAGTCCCTACTGATTACCACATCAACGGCAACCCCATAAACACACAACCTGTGGTGAGAGACCTGGGTACTCAGGTTGAGGTTCATCTCATAAGTAAAGGGATTGTATCCAGAGTTTATTACTTCTCTACTCCTCCTTCATTACACCAATAATTGAGTATAATTCCCCATTTGATATGTACCTCTCCAAACATCTGCACAAATTGGAAAGGCCAGGCCACAGTAATACATTTCAAAGAGAATCCATGGCCTCCAACGCCTGTCCTATGTGGACAGGCTCAAATCACTATCACTCTACTTGGTATTGTACAGACTGCTCAGAAGACATCTGTGTCTTGCCTCCAAGGCAATATCAGACCCTGCCCTACTAGAGATGCTCCATATCCGTAAGTCTAATTCCTCGCACATTACCCACTCAAAAGGCCTGAATCTAATATGCGACATCAACATAACCTGCTGGAGAGACAGGTTTGTCTCCCAGAGGCTGCCCTGTCTCAGGAATAGACTTCCCATACACATCAAACAGAGTACCTCACTGACCCTATTCAAGCGCAACCTTGATGAGAGGATGGGAAACCACAAATGTGTCCCAGAGGTTTCACCTGTGTCCCTCATTGATAGGGCAACAGGTGCTGACTGAGTTTTTTTTGGAGGGGATAAACTCTTGGCTAGGCTTGTAAGGGCCCCAGGGCCATTAGCCTAGTAACCTCCTATGATCCTGTGTTGTGATTCACAGTTACTGTCTCTAGGTTTTGAAAGCAATTCACCTGGTTATCAAAGGGAACAGTCTCTCTCGGGGTGTATTATCAGGTAGTATAACCAAATTGCTATGTTTAATATTTCAATGACATGTACGTTGAATGCACAAGTCAGGTAAAACCTGTGTTAGCTATAATTTGTCATGTCATAAAGCATATTTGTTTTACAATTAATTTCATTCTTAGTTATACTCCTCATGCCAAAGTTGCAAGCAGTGCTGTGAAAAATGAAGATTATAATGTGCTCTTTGATGTTTATTTTACTGTTTACTTGTTTTTTCTTAATATCCACACCCATGATATGATTATAGTAGGTAACGGAAATTATTTCCATGCAAATGCAAAGCATTTCGGGCAATCAAAAACAAGTTGCATCACGAAGAGTTGATTATTTGTATTGTGGTTTCACTGTTATATTATTACATGTTAATTTTCAATGTAGTGTTCCACCAGCAAGATATAGTTGAAAACCTTTTTTAAGGAAACAAGAAACTTCTGGTGATGCATTTACCAAAAAAAATACAATAAACTGCACAACAGTTTAGTTAGTGAGGCATTTTTCTTTCAGTCTTTCATGATATCATGGCAGGGATTTCCTGTTTGGAAAAAAAATCAGGGGGGTGTCATTAAAATGTAAAAACAACATACTGTTTGCATAAAAAATGGCGTAATGTAGTATTGCATATGGTAAGGAGTTCTGTCCAACTCCAAAGGTTTGTTAGTTGTGCTTACTTCAAAACTTGACCAATGTACTTTAAGCTCTACCTGATGCTTTGCGGTATCAGCTATTCAGATAAGTAATTCAGTATATCATGTTACTCATCTGATGAAGTGCTGTGACACAGAAGCTTATAAACTCCATTTTAACAGTGTAGCAGAGTTTTATATACTCTGAAAGGTATATCCAAATTGCACATACTAAGTGTTTCAGTCCCACCTTAAAGCCAAATATGAAAGAGATATAAAAATGGAAGACAGCTAAAAGAGTTCTCCAGAAGATTAAGCTTCAAATAATTACTTGAACAGTACATACAGAAAATGTTCTAGCAAATGATTGTATGCCTGGAGACAGCATGTGTAACATAATAGAAGTCCAAGAAGATGCTACCCTGAAAATTTTTGAGCAGTAGATACAAAACGTGACAGCCTACACTAAGATCTAGCTCAGTTCCCTTCATCTGAGCTATGGTTTGCAATGGTTTGACTGATTTCTGTATCCTACATTTTGAAGATTCTGATTAAGCACCATTCTTTTTGGTGTGCCCTACTGAAGCAAGTTAAAATAATTCCATGTCTATTTAAATGGTTATGGAAACCTTGGTTGTGATACCCTAGATTTTTCACACACACAGAAATAGCTCCCTCATTGATACAGCATTTGTGGACATAAATCTGCATGCAACGTAGAACAGTGAACAGCAGGAAAAAGAATTAACTGAATACCGAAAGAACAAAACAAAATGGAGACATAAGCAACTACAAAATGGTTGTATTTTGTGATGGCAATGATCAGGGGAACTCCAAAGGCATTTCCTGTTATGTCACACACCAGCAATACCAGGAAGAAGTTATTTAGGGGAATGTGATTCACTGGTGTCCTCACTACAAATGACAATCATGCAAAAGTAAGATTCATGAACAATGATGACCATTAAACAGAATCAAGAAATTTCAGAAGAAGATAGCCAGGCATGATAAACTCTAGGAATATCCTACATATAAGGAACAAAGAGATGACCGGCCATGTTATGTTAAGCATTGTTTTTCTATCAATGTGCAGAGAGGGACATCAAGAGGAAGAGAAACAGTATGTGGGCGAACGAATTGTGACACATTTCTGAGATGATAAAAGTCTAGTTAATATATTTTCATAATGAAAATGACAAGGATGAACATTTTCATATCATAAATGTATCTGATCTTTAAATGTCCTATGGTTCAATAAATGTGTTTTTAATAGAGTTGAAATGTTCCCTCACACTAATACCTAAGCAGGTAGATTTTAAAAATGACCAGTTAAAATTTATTTGAAAATTACATGTAAGGACATTCTTTAAAAACAATGGAAGCAGCAATTCAAGTAAATTGCAGAATGTGGTGATTATTAATAAGAGTAAAGATATTTTGTTAAAGTTGATTCAGTCCCTGCAGAATGACAGGATAGTTCCAGAAAGTGAAGATGTAAATGCATGTATAAGGAAGGCTACTTGAATATACTGATTTAAGTCAGAGCAAATATAATCATTTTTAACTCCTTTTGAGAACCAAACAGTGAAAACATTTTGTTGCTTTGAAGGAGATGTAAGAGTGTAAAATGGATGGAACAGTATAATTTAAGAATGGATGGCATTTAAAAAAAAGGTTACAGGATGAAATGTATATAATTATTAAATCTTCAGATAAGGATGCAAATGTATTTTTGGATAACAGAATACTATGCAATATGTGTGGAAAATTGACAAAGTAAAACAGAATACTATCAACTGAAGGGAATTTCTATACAAGCATACTAAAAACATTATGATGAGTTATAACATACTTACTAGTGACACTCTTAAAGAAAGTACTGAGTTAAAAAAAAATGAAAAGAACATCTTAATCTCCTGTATTTTATACCTCATCAACAACCCATACAATTCATGCAGTCTACCAGGAAGACCAATGGTGGCTGGGATATGTGGATTTCTGAAACCTTTTGAGTAAGGACTAAACTGAGTTTCTTATCCACGTGTACAGAAATTAAATTATTCTATCTAGAAAGGATTTACAAGTAATACTGCACAACATTAGTTGGTTAAGTTGTGAAAAGAAAAAGCTTGTATGGTAGCATATAGCAATAAATATATTAGAAGCATGGTAATATACAACAGCAGATAGAGTACCGGCACTGTGTAAGTATTCAGGAGATAGTCCACAGAGTGCATACATAATACAGATGCCTGAGTTTGCTCTAACATATGATTACTTTAGATTTGGTAGACTGCTATCTGCAGTAGCATGTAAAACTGTTGGAAACCCATCATATGCTAATTTATTACTGGATCAGTTTGAGAGAGAATACACAAAGCCATACACAAATGGGAAATTTAAAATGTCATATTCTCATTATATAGATGATTTGATTTTTATAAAACAGTGACAAATGGACAGCGTACAGGAATTCCAAACAATTTTACATACAAATAAATACAGACTGCAATTTGTATTTGACCATTGAAAAGGAAAAATAGTTTTTTGGTTATTTCATTATTTATAGACTGTAATATGATTTTAACAGGAACTAAAAGAAGAAAAGTAATATAGAGAAACTTTATACATTCACTCAGTGATCATTCAAGGGCACTGGTAGATTCCTTTTCATATAGACAGATGATAAAGGTTAAACTCAATTTCATATCCTCTGTGTTAGCATTTTTTGCTGTTTCTGTGACCTGTTATATCCATTCATTATCTTTATTATGTTCAACAGTATTTCCACAAATATTTCACCAAATTGCAGTTAGGGAAACAGACAAAATTAACGAAGGATCCTAAATGGAAAAAACAAGGTCCAAATGCAGCACCCAACTTCTGGCTAATAGTATTAATATATTTACAAGCTGATTTAGCCTTGAGGAAAAATATTTATATGTACATCCTGCATTAACAACAGAATGGTTAACATTAGAAAAAAAAATACTCATCCTTAAAAGTGAACCTGCAGATTATCTTGAAAACTACAGACTGATAATTCACCTTGCAACATTATTTAAATTTTATACCAGAATTGATGCAGGCAGAGGTAACAGTAACTTAGAAAAAAAAAAAGAATCATTGGAATAGAACAAAAAGGCAATAAAAGAAAATTATGAAGAAGAAAAAGTCTATTTTTAAACAAATCCATAATATATTGCTATAAAAGGGACATAATATAAGTATACTGTGGATAAATTAGAAATTCTAATCATGGATTATGGAATGGTTACAAATTTATAACATTCACCAGATAGTGATTAATTCACAATAAAGGACACATTTCTGTCTCAGGGAGGAAAATCCAAAGAGGGATATTCCATTGTCATTTTGTCACCACTGCTGTTTTTTCTTGCCTTAAACCATTAAGCTGTTTACTTAACAGTGAAGTCTATGATTACAGCTTGATTTCTTGAAAACAGCCTTGTCAATGATATCTCAGCTGTGTTTTATGGATGATCTCAAATATAGCTCATTTGACAAACAGCTGAAAGCACAATTTAAAATGGCTGAAACCTTTACAGACCATGTAAAATGGCATTTTAGTCTTGATAAATGTGCAAAAGCAACGTAGACCAGAAAAGCTGAAGCATCAAGATAATATCAACCTTGGAGACGAATGTGATACAAAAGAATTTGTAGAAGAGAATTTGCAACTATCTGGGAACAGATGAATGGTGAATGATACTGTATCAACAAATGAGAAGAATGCTTAGTAAGGAAAGCATATTTAGAAGATTATAATACTGAAAACTGCCTTGGCATCCAAGAATAAAGTTCACGCTATAATTCAGCTTGTGCTTCCTGTGCTTACAACTTTAACATGCTCTTCCCCAAAAAGTGCTGGATCAGTTGGACAGATAAACAAGAAAACTGACTGATACTTACATATTACTTGATTAGAAACTGTACTTATCACATTACTGAGACAGTAACTCACAAATGTTTAGCACCTCCACATTTTGTTTTGGTAAACTATGACTGCAGTATCTTAATACTTTTTTCAGCTGTCAGAACACACTCATTTCAGGTCCTGTATACTTTAACATTCATGTAACTATCAAGACTCTATGGTTTATTATTTTTCTTCTTGGTTCTAGTACAGTGATACAGAGGAGCTATTATTTCATTTGCATCACAATAAGGATAGGTTGCTCTACCCATTTGCAATTACTGGTAATCAAAAATGTTTTCTTTTTTACTCAACATGCTCACAATTTTTTGAAATACTTCCTGTATTTTAAGAATAATATATAGACTAATCAGTCATTGGCTGCTTTCAGGTAGTTGTAAGTCTGAGTATGTGAAACTATGTTACTTATATCTGTGCAATGTAATGTGGTGTATTAATCAAATATGCTTAGAGAACTCCTTAATGTGTCTGTTTGAAACTGTTGGATTAGTTGTTTTTTGCTTTCTGTTTGGATTACAGTGATAGTCTGTTTTTTTAATAATTTTTGATGTGATCAAAGTGTGTGTGTCCTTTCCAACATGGCTTCTCAGTAGTGACTCCCTACTATATTTTAGATCTTTGATTCAAGTTTCTCAAATATGTCTGAAAACAGCATAACATAGCTTCATTAAATAGAAATAGAATGAATAACACAATGGGGCAAATAATGCATTACAAAATTAACAAAAGGTATAGCAGGCATCTGATCTTTAAAAGAACTTCATTTGAAGGTAAGGGACTTTTAACTGTGTCCATAGAATAAAATAAAAATAGTGCCCAGCAAATATGACAGAGATTCCCTGAAAATGAAACAGTAGCAATTCTGATACTAATCAATCAAACAAACATTACTCAACTACTATCTTGAAAAGAAGGGTTTTATATGTAAAATTCAAATTAATGGCCGAACAATATTCATGAGTTGCTGTATATATGTACCATTACCTTAATATATGCCTTTTATATCATTTAAATAGCATCTTAGCTCTGTTATCTATTCATAGTCTGATCATGATAGGAGAAATAATACTGTTTTTTTTTATTTTAATGTAACTATAAGTATTTATGAAATAATACATATATAGATCTCATTTACAATTTTGACTAGGTTTATCACTGAATCACACCTCATCAGTCACTGGTGATTTAAAAATCCCCTCCTCAGGCGGTTTCCTGTTATAGGCCTAAAATCAATACCTTTAAGGATAGATATGTTTTTGATTATAATATAATAATATATTAGATTCCAACATAGCCTGTACTAATTCTACCAATGTTTCTGGGACTTTGAACCACCACAGGACTGCCCAAATCAGCTTTCTTGGGACCTTGTCGTATAATTTCTCCAAGTATAGGAATGACCAGTTGGACTCTTTCCTCATCTCTAGCTTCTTCTCAACTTTCTGGCTCATTGCAAACATCGGATCAGTTGTGGTGCATTCTGATCTGAATATGAACTACTCCTTTCCATCTTTCATTCTACTACCCTGTGTATCCATTTATCAATCACCCTCTCCAGAACTTTCATGCAATGTTACAGGAGTTTGATGCCTCAGTACTGCTTACAATTGTGGCTGTCCTCTTTGTTGTTGTACACTGGCAGAAGTATACTTATTCTCCAGTTATCTGGGATACACCTTTCTCTCTGCACTGCTATCCCCATCTCACCCAGCATCTCTATCATATCTGCTGTGACATCATCTGAGCATGCTGCTTTCCCTGACTTCATTTTCCTTAGTGCTTTTCTTACTTCTTCAGTGGTGGTCTCTTCTTCTTCTTCTTCTTCTTTTTCTTCTTCTTCTCTTATCGTAGTCTGTTTCTGAGGCAATACAGCTTCCGTATATTTTTTCTCATTCCTAAGCTGCTGGAAATACTCCTTCTGTCTGCCTTTGATATCCTGTGGACTGGTGAGCAGGGTGTTGCTGGCATCCCTAATGAGGATGTTTGACTGTCTTCTTTATCTTTCTGTCTTGGCCTTGCCACTTGGTATAGTTTTTTTGTGCCACTTACTGAGTATCTTTCCAGATGCTGGTAGAGTGCCACTGATGCCCTTTTGTTTGCTATTGAAATTCCTTTCTTAGATTCTTTGTTAGGCAACCAATATTCCTTTCTAGCTGGTTGGTCTTTTCTATCTCCCACTTTTTCCTGCATTCCTCCTTTGTTTTGCAGACTTCCTGGATTGCTGCATTCCACCACCAGCTTTCCTTACATACCTTATTTCCATACCTTGCTCTGCCACATATCAGTTCTGTAGTCCTCACGCATGCTCTTGTGAGGTACTGCCATACTTCTTCAACTACACCTATTTCCTCCTCCTCTTCTTGGGGTGGTAGAGCCCTGAATAATTCCTTGAGCTGTTGTATCTTTTCTCCAGTCAACATAAAGGTCTTCAGCCTGGTCTCTGTTGACCTTACAGCCCTCTCTGACCACTGCTTGCAGCTGATTGTGGCAACCAGTGGTTTATACTGTGGGCCGACTGTTTCACTGAGGATGACTTTGCAATCATTGATATACCCTAATACCCTTTTCTTACTAGGAGAAGTCTTCCTGAGTTGCATATTGGCCATTCTTGTATGTGATCTTGTGACTCTCTCTCTTTTTATACCATGTGTTGGCTACTATCAAGCCATTTACCAGACAGAAGTCTAGAATGGCCTCTCCTTCACTCATGTGGACCCAGGCAGTCCTTATATTCTGTTCTGTCTGTTCTGATATGTGCATTCAAGTCACCCATTATCAAAACCAATTCATGTTGTCCTACTTTAACTAGTAGGTCCTACAGCTGCTGTCTGAAAGAACTCTTTTCCTCACTATCACAACCATGCTGTGGGGCATAGGCTGAGATTATGAATACTGCCCTATCATTACACTGACGTCTGACTGTCATGAGTCTATCACTAATTCTGATGATATCCCTCACTGCCTTCTGAAGCCTTTCTCTCACCACAATTCCCACACCATTTCTAGCCTGTCATCCTCCTGACTAGTAGACTCCAGATCCCAAGCCAAATGGCTTTGCTACACAGCCCTTCTATCTTGTCTCCTGGATACATAGGATGTCCAGCCTCCTCCTTACCATCATGAAATCCACTTCCAAGCTGTGTCCTGTCAGTGAACCTACATTGTGTAGCAATTTAAATGTCAAATAAATAAATAAAGTCTCAGTTAATGTTTGACAGATTCATTAGTTTTATGTCCAGCTTTAGCTCAACAGAGTTATCCATGGTAACCCAGGCTGGACAGCTAGACACTGGCTGGCCAGTAGCTTACTGATCCAGAGCTGCTGAGCCTTATGGCAGACAGACAGTGAATAGGGGGCACATACATGCTTTGCGGAGTGCATTCAAACCTTACCATGATCTTAGCTTTTGGAAATGAATGAAAAGTAATAGGAGTAAGCAGTAGAATTCCTATTTAACATGTTCTTACATTTGTTTCCACAAAAAACAACAAAAAACAAGGAAGTGTGGTAATATCATAAAAGGAAGCAATTTCTTGAATATACATAGTGAGCGGAGAAGACATTGAAAATGTGCTGTGAATACTAGACATAAGACTTAGGGTCATCATATCCTTTATCTCTAACTGTTCTTGGCCAGTTGTCAGTAGTGATTAGAGATCATGTTGCAAGGTTGTTCCACATGAAGTGATGGTCCTACAGTGTTATTGCAGAAGAAAGGGGTTCCCAGTTGTTCATACTTTGTTAGTTATGCATTACAGGTGATCAGAATACCCAAATTCACAGCAGTGGCTTGACTTCTTCTAACATGTTCCTGATAAGGCATGAATGTCTGTGTATTCATCTTCTGGAAGATGACTTTTTCACTAAGTGTACATACCTGGCAGATTACATTGTATTTTAAACTGTATCTGGAAGCCAGAATGATACTGCTATGTGGTCTGGTGCAGGGAGCAGAGTATTTGATGGCTGTACTTTAGTATATTTCACAATTGTATATAAATGCCACAATATGCTGTGAACAACAGTCAGTGTCACCCATAATGCCTGCCTTCCATTTGGTGACGTGCTTCTTTGTGTGTCTGGCAATAAGCAGTCTGAAAAGCAGTCTGCATGGTACACATGTAAGGAAACCAGTAACTGACAGTCAGATGGTACAACATGGTACTGATATCAACTATTATCTCTGTTAATTCCATTATGTTGAACTGCAAGATTTCCTCATGTAACACAATGTTGATATAGCCTCACATCTCCCTGTGCTGAACATGCTTATGTTTTCTTTGCCAGTGGAATAGAGAATGCACAAATATGGATGTATATTTGTTTTGAGCTACTTTCTGGTGTCCTGTATAATGTATTCATCCCCTCAGCATGATACCTGTTAGCTCAGCTTGCCCCTTCCTGTACTGAAAGCCAGAGTCATTGTTATTCATCAGGCTTCACAACTTATGTACTTGTAAATGCTAAGATACCTGAAAGGTGTCTTATCTGTATTATTGATCTGCCTTTAACTTTAGACAAACTTTCAAAATATTTGTCTTTATGGAGTGTTGTTCCCATAGGCTGTTTGTACATTTGCTGGCTTACCTGTACTTTGATGTTACATCTCAGCTGTTTAAAACCAAAACCTTGACCTTTGCTTCCTTTTATTTTTATGAAGCCATAGCCTATCCAAGATGAGTTGATGTTTGTGTAGAATCCTGCTAAGTGTTGTCTCATATTTGCTTTATTTATATTCTTGTGCAAAATGACCTTTCAAGCTTGATCCCTGCTGTAACAACTAAATGCATACAATAATAGAAATGCAACAGTCACAGTTACACAGTCCACAATGTTCTAATCCAGTTTTGTCAAGCAACTTGGAGTAGGATAAACATTCACTGCTACTTCTGTCCATAAGTACAGATGACACCTGCCTTGCTACATGCACTAAAATAAGGTACTCCATGTTCATTGATTTCCATATAAAGCTACGGTTAGTGTGCAATGCCATTTCCTCATCCTCCTCTCATCTGCATTGGTTTATAGAGTCAATGCTGAATTTTCTTTTTTTGAAGATGGGCTGGAAACCAGTATTGAGACTGAGCAAGAACAGTATGCACGCTGTCATAACAGTGATAGTAGGCACTGCATTGCATGAAGGAAAGAATATATTAAATTGCATAAAAAAACATAACACCAATGAATATGTGCATACAAAAGCAGTACTACTTGCAAATATAAGGAGACAACAGTGGCATGCCTAAGACGTAACAAGGTAGAAGACTGAAATGCTATGTGATGGAAATATGGTTATTCTTTATGACTAGAGTAATAATTTCCAGACACAGCTAAATCTGTCAGTGGCCAAAATAAATTGTAATCTGTGTATGTTACAGAAATGTTTTCAGGAATACTTAGACACCTTTATATAAAGGATTGCTAAAAGCATTTTTGTAACATGATTTACTGTAAATGTGCTATTCAGATGATAGCAGTAGGGACAGAGATGAGGGAACACTTTTACTGACACACCAAACAGATTTGCTTGCAGTCTGCCTGATGTTATTGTCATGCAAAGCTGACTATTTAGCTGAACCTAGAAGGGCAGGAAATGTGATAGTCTTAGTTATAGGTTATAGGTTATAGGTTCGTACTAGGCTAACTGCCCTTGCGAGCCATTTTAAGCCTAGGCAATTATCCCTTATGAGGCTCAAACCCTGCACCTTGTGTTTGTAAGGCAAACACCTTAACCATTAGGCCACCCTCCCATCCCCCCTTGGTAGCTGAGGGTTGGAATATGGGAAGAGTAACATGAGAAAGAACTGAAGCAGATCAAACATGAATGTCTAAAAAAAGTATGTTACCTCAGCAATGAGCTGGTAGTTCTGGAATCTTTTTTCACAGAATATGTAACACACCAGTAGGAGACATTTGTAAGAGGCACTGCATGATAGTAAATTATACTTTTACTGTAGCATCTCAAAATTAGCTGCTCTTCTCTGTTCTTCTATTCTAAGTGAATGAAACTGTCATGCAACAGTCCAGCTGTGGGCATTGTAATCTCAGAAATAGTGGACTCACAGTGTATTATGGGGAAGGTTTTTCTTTAGAAGAAAGCAAACTCTCATCACGGTTACAAACAGAATAAAATTAGTAGTGACTACTTCTGTCTGGTACATACAGGTATGCAATGAGCCAAACTTAAGGAAAAGTTAAAAAAATATGTTTTTTTTTTTAATTTTTTTTCCAGCAGTGGTCCTTTAAATGAGTCTACAGTTTCAATCACTGTGTGCTGTATTAAATATTCACATTTCAATTTATGTTTCCCAAATCTCATATGCTTAGCTTTTGATGTATTTATCAGCATATTTTCAATTTCTCTCCCCTCACTGCTCTGACCTCCAGGTGTGCTATGGCTCTCCATTTTTTTACTTACTGTCCCAAAAGTAAGTGAAGAAAGTCAAGTTACCCTGCAACACAACCTCCATGGCTGCTGCATGCTGTAACCAGCATCAGACTTGTCTACTAAACAAAGTATATGCTCTATGTATCTATTCCCACAATTTACTTCCCTGGAGAGCACACCACCTCAGTTGGAAGCCTGCCGTTTGTATTTCCCTCTTCCATTTGCTTTCTTGACATTTCTGGAGTCCCCCTTCATCTAAAGTGTGTCTTCTGCCCACCTCCCACCTATACAGCTAGTGCACCCACCTGCTGCTATTCACTCTAGCAAGCTACTGCTGTTAATCTCTTCCTCTACCCTCTCTCCTGGCTAAATGATCCTCTGCTTACCTTCTATCTACCCACTACTTTAGCTCTTTCCTCAGTCCTCATATCTGCCTCCTGTTATTTAGTTTTTCTTTTCCCCTTGCTACCCTTGTTCCTTGTACTCACAGCTACACAACCACACACTGCATGCCCTCCCCGTGAAGTTTACAGACAAAGCTATTTTTTGTTTTTTGCTTCTACTGTGCACTACACTTGGCCTCACTCCCCTACCCGGCCTCCACTTCCTCCCACCCCCACTACCTCTAGATTTATACACTCCAACCACACCCACAGCTCCACTCCACACCATCTCCACCACCTACATCTCCCCTAGTCAGTTCACATTACCCCACACCCACTACTCCATGCTACAGCTTCTCCACCACTCACACTCCCTCAGCCAGCTAGTACATCACCCCACACTACTGGCCCAATCACATATAGTACATCCATACACTTCCCAGCCACACCTATACCCACAACTACCTTCCCTTATATAACCATGGCTATCATGCAACTAAGTCTAATCTCCCTTCTCATAATCCTTTATAACTCCACAAGTTATCAATCCATCAGCATCACTACACTTAGTAGCCCAAAACAATACTCTGCACCCCTACATATAGACACCTCACATTATAATAGTATCTGTCCACAACTTTTCAGGAACAACACAAATGACCAATTCAAAACAAAACACATAAGCATTCATTCATACTGTAAAAAAAAACACCTTCTCATGCTCATCTCAAAACTCAAACAACTGTTCCACAGTTTCAATACCAGGCTTACCATAAGTGGGGACATCCACCCCAATCCAGGTCCAACTCCATCCTGCCCAAAACAAACCACCTCAGCACAATCATTAGAACTTACTACCCCTATTACCTTCATACCCAGGCAAATGACCAGCAATAGCAAAAATAACCATTTCTTAATACTAAATATTGATATTAGAAGTACCAAACATAAAATACCCGAACTCCAGGCCACAATAGCACAGTACTCTCCAGACATAGTAGCTATAGCAAAAACCCTGGCTAAATAAAAACATATAAGATCATTAGGCAAGACAGACCCCTTCGTAAAGGAGTTGGAACTGCCATACTGTATAAGTCCACCTTAACTCTACACAACATTCCCAACTCCTACCCCACTCCCAATAATTGGGACATAGTTATTTTGGGTTCCTATCAGCAGACCAAAGACGCATGTTTCCGAATGCGTCTTGGTCAAACTGAAAACACTGAAACAGAAAAATATCAAAGTGGCATGTAAGTGAATTCTTTCCCTGGGAAAGAATTTGCTTGGCCACTTCAGTAGTTTGCCATTTTCGGCACTGTAGTGTGGTCTCAGAGTTGGTATATTTTAAAGTGTTTTCTTTCTTTTTTTTTTTTGTTGAAACAGCGATTTTTAACGCTGTTCTGACAGTTCGGTTTTGTAAGCTTTTGCTTACATGGGTCGATTAATCACCGTTTGCTTACCTAAGTGTTCTGTGATCTAATACAGACCCGTTATCTCACAACTCCAACTAAACCCCAAAAAATCCATCACCATCATTGCCATCTATATCCCACCTGGTAATACACCTGCTAGCCTTGAAGACTTCTTAGCCTGGTGGTCTACCACATACACACAAGAACCCCTCATTCTGGGTGATTTCAACCTAGATTGGTTCACCTATATATCAGAAGCATCGAGTAATCTAATAAAGCTCCATGGCTACCAGCAGCTAGTCCAATTTCTCACTAGATGTGATAACAACTCTAAAGGGAATTCATCTTAGACTGGGCCCTAACAAACCCACATTGTAACCACAAATAGACAATCTCCCAGATAGCTTAAGTGACTGCAACCTAATATACCTAATACGTAATAGAACAAGCCATTGCAAAACCACAACCTACAGATCCACTAGAAACACAAAAAATTTCTCTCCCAAGGTCCTCAAAACTTTACTCTATAGCTGTGACTGGACCCCTCTATAAATCCTCCCACTTGAACAGGCTGTTGCCTATTTCAACAAAACATTTCTACAACAGCTAGCCACTTGCTCCACTGTGCAAGGTCAAGATTAGAACCTTTCAAAACCCCTGGCTCAGCAGAGAAACCAAACAAATCCTCAAGTCCAGAGACAATGCCTGGTTCCACTATCAAAGAACCAAGGACATACAAAGCCAAACTATTTATCGAGAGCTGCACAATCATCCAAAAAATGCATTAGACAGGACAAAAAATCTTATTATACTACCTTGCAAAGTAAATATCAGCAGAATCCCCCAACATTTTGGAAAAATGTAAACCAGTTGCTAAAACCCACCCAAACAGTTACACCCAAATCAACCACCCCCAATACAAACGTTCCCATTGAAACACAATTCAACCCCCACTTTGTGAACTCAGTTCAATCCATAGTATCACAGGACAATTTCAACCTCACTATCCCTCCCACCACAAACAATTCTAATTCACGCTTTTCCCTCAAAACAATCCCCACCAGCTCTATCAAAAATATGTTCTCTAAACTAAAAACCTTGTCACCCGCAGCTGACCTACTACCTAGCTACTTCTTAAAACTCACAGCAAATGCTATTGCAATCCCAATCTCCACTCTCATAAAAAGATCTATTGCCGAAAACCACATTTCCAGACTCTGGAAAATATCCCATGTGACTCCCATACATAAAGGGGGAACCTCCACTGAACTGAATAACTATAGACTCATTGCATTACTCTCCCCCCTGACTAAAATCTTAGAAAAATGCATTCATACCCAGGTACTAAGATACCTCATAGACAACAGTATCCTGTCACCTACTCAACGTGGTTTCAGACCTGCCCATAGCACCACTTCAGCCCTCCTCTGTTTCACAGACACAATAAATCAACTCAAAAATAAAGGCCTGCAGGTGTCAGCTCTCTTGTTGTATATGTCCAAAGCATTTGACACAGTATCCCACCAAATCCTGCTAAATAAACTAAACCAATATAACCTTTCAAAGTCCACACTAATCTGGTTCCATAGTTACTTAACTGACAGGTACCAGGGTGTGAAATGGGAAAATTCTCTCTCATCTCTGTTACTCATAACTACAGGAGTCCCTCAGGGGTCTATCTTAGGACCCCTACTTTTCACAATCTTCACAAACGACCTCCATACCTCCACACAGCATGCATCTATCATTCAATACGCAGATGATACTACCTTAATCTGTGCTGCACAAAGTATTCCCACCCTCTTGCAAAGAACTCAGCTAGCATTCTTTGAGGTAGAAAATTACCTTACCAAAGCCCAGTTCATCTTTAAGCCTAAGAAAATATAGCTAATGACTACAAACAGCTGTAACATAAGCTACAATAGCATTAATTCACCATCTACTCTACAAACTCTACTCCAATCACTCCAGTGGCACAGGCTAAGCTACTAGGGATAACCATAGACTGCCACCTAAAATTTGATAGTCATCTAAATTCAACTATAAAAAAGTACATGCCAGACTGGGATCACTCTACCGCATTAAACCATTTCTTACCAACAATACAATAGCCGCCATTGCTCACTCCCAACTTCTAGCCACCCTACTCTATGCTTCCCCCTTTCTAACAAATCTCAATAAAACTGATCTAAGCAAAATGTAAGCCTGCTACAGTAAAATTGCCCACTTTACTGCAAACTGCCCATATAGATCCCATCACTGTACTGCACTACACCAGCTCCACTGGCTTGAACTGACCAACCTACTAACTTATAATCAACTCTGTCTCTGTCACTTTAGCTATTACTTCCCTAATATGTGTCCTACCCTCAAAAACCTACTACAACAGCACACAGCCACAAGGAATCTTCAATCATCAAGCAATCTATTACTAGAAGTCACCAAAAGCAATAATAGCTTTGGAGACTCACTATATAGCAGCACATTAGCATACAAAACATATCCTCTAAAAAACCTTTAAAAACCTCATCAGGCAACAACTGAAGCAAAACTGGCTGTGTTATGACTGCTCCCCAGGTTAGAGCAATCTGTCAAGGCACATATACCATACCCATCTTACTTTTACTCACACTGACCGCATTAAGTTAGATACTTAATATTTTCACACCAAGACATTAAGTAGTACTGCCACTGTTGTAATTACAAAAGGTTACCATGAAACTACGTAATGATTTATATTACTCATGACAGTGTATGTTCCCCTATTGATCTGTCTTCATACTAATGCAAAATAATCTAATGTACTAGGTATATATTGTATTGTGTTTCAAACCACAAGTGAATACCATGACATGCATTTACTATTCTTGATATTATGAATGCTTTACTTCCTCTGTATTGTGCTGCCTTCACACCACTGTAAACAAATGTCTATTTTAAAGTTGTAATGTATTGTGATGCTGTTTAAACATGTAAATGTATCTGTAATGTATATTTCTGTATGGAGCTTTTCTCCCCGGGTCTCTGCTGAAAAAGGACCTTGGGCCCAGTCAGACTCCCCTGGTTAACAAATGTAAAATAAAAATAAATAAATATTATTTTCCTGTACCCAAATAGTTAATTTGGTCAAGTTATTTTGCAGACATGCCTTATCTGTAACACATGTAATTAGTTTACCCAATTTCTGGTCATCTGCATATAGACCGTAGAATACCTCAGATGAAAAAGTTAGGTCTGAAAGATACAACCTAAACAAGTAAGGGCCTAGGACAGAGCTCTGTGGAACACCCTGAGTATAACCAAGGAATTTCACCTGTCCAATTGCTGTATGGTACTTGCCATGTCCTATTTGTAAGCCATACAGCTATCCATCTTATCAAGAGTATATCAATACCTAGTTGTACTAATTTATTGATCAGTGTTTTGTGTATGACCCTGTCAAATGCTGAAGTTAAATCTATATAAGATACAACACAGCACATTTTTTCATTCATAGCTGTTATTATATTGTTATAGAACATCATGTTACAGGTGGTAATAGATCTATTTTCAACATACGCATGCTGATATATGGTTTCAAGTCCCAATCTATCCAATTCTGACAATAACTTATCCAGCATTACCTTCTCCATTATTTCTCCACAACATGAAAGTAGACTTAAGGATCTGTATGACTCTGGGTTTGTCCTATTCTCCTTTCCCTTAAAGACAGGTTTAATAAGTGCATGTCTCCAATCTTGAGGAATCTCCCCATATTTATATGACCTAGTGAATAATAAATATAATGGTACCATAAGTTCTTGCTGAAGTGTTCTCAGGTCATTGTTACTAATTCCATCTCCTTCTTGTGCTTAGTTTGGATCCAGTTTGCTCAGTTCTTTTTCAATATAATCTAATTTGATTCCAGTATCTGGGGTTACCTGGATGTCACTAGAACAAACATATCATCCCTTTTGTGGAGCCAAACTGTTTTGCATAAGATTTTGTAAATATATCTATAATCTGTTGTGTCGAAGAATACATTTTAGAATCTGGACTCAGTTTATCAGTTTGTATGTCTTTACTCCTTCCACATCTTATTTATCTATAAAAGGTTTTCTATTATGCTGAATATTTGTATATAAATTTTTTTCAATTTTCTTTCTTGAATTTGTCTCACACTATGCTTAATCTGTTTGTCCAGCTTATTTATTTCAGTTTTCAAAGTTGTAGTTTGACCTCCCTTCCATTTCTTATATTTTTTGTCTCTCACCTTAATCAGATATCTTGTTCTTATGAAAACATATCCCCCTGATGTCGTATGCCTAGATCCTGATGTTAAACATTTTTTTGATTTTTTGTACTCAAAGAATTTCTATTTCAAAACATTCCAAATTCCATCTGCAGTTTTTCCACTGAACACCTCACACCTGTTAGTTTTACATAGTGACTGTTTTGCTTCCATATAATCTGTAATTAACCTTCTGTGCATTGGTTTAGATTTCAGTTTGGCAGAATTATCTAGCAACAAGTTAACCTTTATAACCCCATGATGACTGCACATCAATGGTGGTAAAACTTGACTTGAAGTAACAGTAATTTCTTTAGAAACACAAACAATGTCTAGCATGTTTAGTCCCCTGGTAGGTTTCTTTTTACAATCTGAAGCAATTGTTGTTCCTGAATATACGTTGTGAATAATTTCCTTACTAACATTGTAGAATCAATATTATTCCAGTCTATTTCTGGTAAATTTAAGTCCCCAGCTAATATTATTCTTCCCTTCTGTGTTTCATGCAAGCAATTGTTGTATGTTCCAGGGTTGTCTTTATTGTCACAGTTACACAATCTATAGTATTGGTGTTATCACTGAACATGTAATAATCACAGGTCTCATAATTATCATTAATTCCTGTCATAACACTTCCGCCTGATTTTCTGTTAGAATGTCTGTTAAAGTAAAAACATTCATACCCTGACAGAACTGGTTTCCAGTCATTGTTCTTTAACTGTGTTTCACAAACAATAACATCAATCTTGTAGGAACTTAAATTTTCCAGTAAACAAACTTTATTATTTTATTATCTTCAAAAGGAACCTTGATGATTGGATGGGAGATAGGAAAGTCACCCCGGGGTTCACATCAGTCGCCCTGCTAGACAGGGGTCCAGGGAAGTAAATACTGTGGGAAGAAATAGCCAGGGAATTTTTATGGCTAGGCTTGTATAAATCCTAGGGCCGATAGCCTAGTACCAACCTATGAACTTATCTGTGAACAGATACATTTTCGACCTGGCAAAAATCCTGCGTAGTGGTTGTCAAATATTGCAAAATATCTGCTGCAAAAATTATCTTCCCTGACCTTGACAAATGCACGCCATCCTGTCTGAACACGTGTGCCCAAAACTAGGCTTGGATGCTCTACACATTTCTATTTTTTAAAACAGGATATTTTTTCCATGTAGGCATTTACCCAAACAATCTTTTCATTCACATAATTAATTCACATAATTTCCAACATTACTGTCTGTCCCTCTGCCTCCATACTGTTCTCCCTTGTTTTAAAAATTACTCTTTGTGCTTTCTACTTTTTATTTTTCATGGTCATTCAGCTGTGATAGTTAACACTCAGTATTAACATGTGTCTTTGACTTTCTCTTTTCTCGGGTAGGGCACTCTACCCTCTTTAACAATTTTTTTTTTGGAGAGCAGTGCAAACCACTACGGTTTAGTGAGCTGCCATACTGGAAGTCCCAAAGGGTATATAACCCTTATGGAAAAATGATTTATGTACAAAATAATCCTGTTACATTCATCTTACCTATTTTACCTAAAATGCATAAAAATGAAAACCGTTTCTGGTAGAGCATTGCCTACAGCTGGGGAAGTTTAAAGTTTATTCTAATGTGTCTGCTTGTATCATCCACTGGAGTTGCTTTTTGGCCAAATTTGGTTCTTCTTTAACTCTGTTCTGAGATGACTGCATTAAGTCAACCATAGGTGTTCTGCAGCCAGTATCAGTCTGATGAATATAAATGCATATTATTTTTGTTTGATTTCCTGTTTCTGTCAACAGTAATGGAGACTGCAGTAATGATCACTAAATATACCGGTCATGTCCATATAGATACTGAGATGCTGTATGGTCACTGCTATTCATGTTGTTATCTTGAAAGCATAGGTTTCACATGGCTTTAATTTTGCAAAATGTTGCTGTGTATTTTTTATCTGTTCCTCACTAAACCTGTGGCTTTCTGGCAAATAATTGACAATTTCAACTCTTGTAAGTCTGACCACAGAATAGAACAACCACTCAAATGCAAATATTAAAAAGTGTTATATTCCTGCTTTTTATATATACCAGCTGCAAGATAACTGCATCTCAGGAAAAGGAGAAATACCTCTCATCTGCTCAGGTTTTTGGAGAATATCCAGAATTTTGCCTGTTTTTGTGGTTGATGTGGTTTTCTGGTAAATCATTGAGAATGGAAGACACTAAATAATGACATGCATTTGAGTTTCAGATCCTTCAGAAAATTCATGCTAACCCAAACATAATTTATTCTATCGACTTCCTACATTTATAACAACAATATTTAAAATCTGTCTCTTGTTTTGCTCCACCTCTTAATTTTGGATTTGTCCAGATTTTTTGGCCTCTAAGAGGTTGGGAAGTATGTTACAGCTAGCCATAGAGATGCAGAGTTACAAAAATCCTGCTTATTTAAAACACTGTATCTGCCATTAACTAACAGAATTTTAAATGACATACAAATGCAGATTTTTAAAGTTTGAAAAAAAACAACATATTTGCTGCATGTACAGTATAGCACATAAGTTTTATAGTGATTTAAAAGTTTAGGCCATTAATATTTTACTGTCAGCTGTATAAGGACCATACCGACGGCAATAAAAAGAGCAAGCTTAAGTGTGGAAAATAATTTTTATGATTAAATTTTGGAAAAGAAAATAACTGTAATAACCAGATATTACAGAGTCTAACATGCTCTTCATGGAATAATAACCCAGCACCCCAAGCTCAAGATACAGCTTTGATTCCAAACAAGGAATTCTGTGCCTCTAGGAAGACTGCCTGTAGGGGGAAAAGTGTGTTTGATGGTCAAACGTATTGTGACCATGGACTTACAGTTGATCCTATTGGTAGAATATGTTTATAAGCAGAGAAGCCATGTTATTGTGTGGGCCGTGTATTTTAAAGCTCTGACTGGTGCAACACCTTAGAAGTATGAATGGGGATTTCCTAATTCTTGTCTCCAGGAGATTCAGTAAAAAAATTTTTTTTTTACTTGCAGCTGTGAATAAATTGTAAGTGATTTTTGTGATGCACCTGCAATGGCCCAGTAATCAAGGGGCCTCAATCCTCACCACTAGCAACAGTGAGGGACGTGGACATTGAGAGGATGACAAGTACACCCACAGTAAAGTACAATTTCCCTTAAGAGCACACAGAGATCACAGTCAGTCAGGGGCTCGTTTCTCCCTCTCTCTCCAGATCCCAAATAAGACTTCCCACTGGCACAATTATAGGGTTCAGATCTCAGCCAAGTGGTCAAGCCAAAACCTCCACCACCCTCTCTGTCCAACCAGTGCTTTGTGTCCCTGCCCAAGTAGCTGACACACACATACACACACACACACACACACACACACACACACACACACACACACACACACACACACACACACCATAGTCAAAATGTAAAAATAAATTAAAAAGTGTTATGTCCCTGCTTTTCATATATACCAACTGCAAGATAACTGCATCTCAGGAAAAGGAGAAATGTCCAGGATATTTCAGTCTCAGCCTTATCATGCAAATCCTAGTTTTCACACATTTGTGATTGCCAAGTCACTACTGTGTCTCTTATAAAGCTGGCAACTCTGACAGTGAGACATTCCCCTCTGTATGATTTAAAGATAAGGGACAATGAACATTTGAAAAAAGGGAGATAGAGTGCGAGACCTATTAGGTACCCTTTACTTTTTTCTGAGCTGTTTTAAGTCATTAAAAGTCTTGCAGCAACAGTAAGAAGTGGACACAGGGTAACTACCCACTGTGTATGTGTGTGTGTGTGTGTTTTAATACAAAAGATTTCTATAAATGTAACTTACAGTTCATACCACTCATCTGCCAAGATTTTTGCAGAATGTCCAGAATTTTGCCTGATGTTTTTCTTCTCTTCATTATAAAAATTGTAGTTTTCTGGTAAATCATTGATGATGGAAGACACTAAATAATGACAGGCATTTGAGTTTTAGACTTCATATCCTTCATAAACATTCATGCTAACCCAAAAATCATTTATTCTATTGACTTTCTACATTTATAACAGCAATATTTAAAATCTGTCTCTGTTTTTGCCCCACTTCTTAATTTTGGATTTGTCCAGATTTTTTGGCCTCTAAGAGGTTGAGAAGTATGTTACAGCTAGCCATAGAGATGCAGAACTAAAAAAATCCTGCTTATTTAAAATACAGCATCTGCCATTAACTGACAGAATTTTAAATGACATACAAATGCAGATTTTTAAAGTTTGAAAACAACAACATATTTGCTGCATGTACAGTATAGAGTGGATGTTGTGCTGGTGCATAACAAGTTTTATAGTGATTTAAAAGTTTAGGCCATTAATGTTTTACTATCAACTGTATAAGGACAACACCAAAGGCAGTAAAATGAGCAAGCTTAAGTGTGGAAAATAATTTTTATGATTAAATTTTGGAAAAAAATAACTGTAATAATCAGATATTACAGAGTCTAACCGGCTCTTCATGAAATAGTAACCCATTACCTCAAGCTCAAAATATAGCTTTGATTCCAAGCAAGGACTGCTGTGCCTCTAGGAAGACTGCCTGTGGGAGTGGGGGGGGGATTGTGTTTGATGGTCAAAAGTATTGACTATGAACTTACAGTTGATCCTATTGGTAGAATATGTTTATAAGCAGAGAAGCCCTGTTATTGTGTGGGCCATGTATTTTAAAGCTCTGACTGGTGCAACACCTTAGAAATATGAATGGGGATTTCCTAATTCTTGTCTCCAGGAGATTCAGAACAATTTTTTTTACTTGCAACTGTGAATAAATTTTAAGTGATGTTTGTGATGCACTTGCCCTTACTTACAGAGCCAGGCAAATGCAAGTGCCGACTGGATGTTTACAGGTGCAAAGACAAATACAAAATGCCCATGCTCACTCTCTGAGATAGTTCTTAAATTACTATCAAACATTTCTGTTGGGTTTTCTCAGATTACATCATTCTTGTCACCTCTGCCTTTAGTTCCCAGGCTAACAGAAACTTAAAATATAACACCTCTGTGTTAAAAATACTTATCTCTCAGAAGTTTTGCCTAGAACTGGAAGCTGTAATGTGTTGGCATTGCTAACCCCACTGCGGTGCTGCACTGTCATATCATATGCTTACAACCCTAGGCTCCACCGTAGTAACTTGGCATTTTGTTGGCTGGCTCGATGTACCCATGTTAGGGGATTGTGGTCTGTAACTACAGTGAATTTCCTTCCATACAGATAAGGCTGATGTTTCTGGAGTGCCCACACTATGGCTAGACATTCCTTTTCTACAGCAGCATAGCCTTCATCCCTGTGTTGGAGCCTACGACTGAGATAAGGCACTGGGTGTTCCTCTTCCTCTGAAGAAATCTGGCTAAGTACAGCCCACCCCATAGTTTGATGCATCCACCTGCACAACAAATTATTTGCTGTAATCTGGACTGGCTAACACAGGGGGTCCTCCCAAAGCTCCTTTAAGCTTCTGGAATGCATGCTCATATGCTAGGGTCCACACCACCTTATCTGGTCTGTTTTTCCTTGTCAGGTCTGTGAGGGGAGCAGCTATGGTACTATAACTGGGGACAAAACTTCTGTAGTACCCTGCTGTCCCTAAAAATGCCCTCACCTGCTTTTTGGTAACAGGTGCAGGCCATGCCTGAATTGCTTCCAGTTTGGCAGGTTGTGGCCTGATCTTAGCACTCACCACTTGCCTATGAACTCTGGGCTTAAAATATTACAAAATGAGACAGTGCATTAGTACACCAGTTGGCATTCCTGTGTCACAGGACTAGGTTTGTGGGAGGGAGGGTGGCCTAATGGTTAAGGTGTTTGCCTTACAAACACAAGGTGCAGGGTTTGAGTCTCACAAGGGATAACTGGCTAAGCTTAAAATGGCTCGCAAGGGCAGTTAGCTTAGTACTAACCTATGAACCCTATGAACTCTGTGTCCCAGGTAGGAGACTTCTGCCAAACCCACCTGACATTTGCTGGGCTTAATGGTCAGCCCTGGCCTCTGTAGTCTGCCCAGCACCTCTCTGACATGCTGAAGGTGCTCTTACCAGGAATGGCTGTAGATGGGAATATCATCTAGGTAAACAAGGGCAAAATCTCTTGCTCCTGCTAGGATATGATCTACCAACTTCTGGAACGTTGCTGGGGTAGTTTTCATTCCAAAGGGCATCTTTGTAAACCCATACAAGTGAAACGGAGTCACAAAGGCTGACCTCTCTCTAGCACTGGGAATCAAGGGCATCTGCCAGTAACCCTTGGTAAGATCAATGTTGGTAACATACTTAGCTCCACCCAGCTGCTCTAGGGCTTCATCTGTCCTAGGCATGTGGTAAGCATCTGACTCTGTGTGACTGTTTAATTTCCTGTAGTCCACACAGACCCTGGTGCTGCCATCCTTCTTTGGTACCAGCACCACAGGGTAGGCCCAGAGACTGCTGGAATCCTGAATTACCCCTAGTTCCAACATTTCCTGTATCTCCTCCCTCAGAGTCTGTTTGACTCTCTCAGGCACATGATGTTGCATCAACTGGGTGCACCCTGGTTTCCCAGTGAACATGTCCCCAAACTTCTGTATCACTGCTCGGATTTCTCGAATGTGGGTAGGAGATAGCTGCTGGGACATTGCCACCCCTTCCACTGAGGTGTCAGTCCGAGCCTCACTAAGGAGATCAGTCACAAGATCCCCCTCAGATTCTTCCTGCAATCTACTGCAAATACTCAGCACAAGGGCCTTCCTATCATGGTAAGGTTTCCTCATGTTAACATGGTACAATTTGTGCCCCTGCCTCCTGCTTAGCAGTTCTACCATGTAGTTAACATCACTAACCTTCCTTACTACCTTGCAGGGTCCCTCCCAAGCTGACAGCAGCTTGTTGTGTCTGACAGTAATGATAAACATTACCTGCTGCCCTACAGCATACTCTCTAGATTGAGAATTCCTGTCATACCAGACCTTTATCTGCTGTTGGACTTCCGCCAGATTCTCCTGGGTCAAGCCCAAGTGTTCTGTGAGCCTTGTCCTTAGGTTTAGGACATATGTTACAACAGACTTCTTGTGAGATTCCCACTCACCCTCCCACTCATCTCGAATTAAATCTAGACATCCCCTCACCCTATGCCCATACAACAACTCAAAGGGTGAAAAACCTGAGGATTCCTGGGGAAACTTCCTGAAAGCAAACACATGGGGCAAATTTTATTTTATTTTATTTATTTTACATTTGTTGACCGGGCTAGTCCAACTGGATACAAGTCCATTTTCAGTAGAAGCCCGGGGAGATAAGCTCCACTATAATCTACATTAATGCAAGACAAACAAAAAGTATAAAACAAAAAAAAAATCCAAAATACATAAACTTGAAAATATCCATCAAGAAGTTGATTTATACCGTAACTTAATTCTACTGTGGATGAGTACAAATGTTTAGCAAGGCAAAAATACAGTAATGTTTACCATGAGAAAAGTCTTAGATAATTCACAAAGAGGGGAGTGAGAGGATTAATTTACTAAATTCATCAAGGTGGGTGAGGGGAGGGGAGATGTAGAAAAAGGTAATACTGGGGGGGGGGTTAGTCTGGGTTAGTACATGGACATAGCCATAGTAATTTTAGTTGAATTTTTAGTTGTTTTTTAAAGAGTGGTAAGGATGAGAGAGATGTCAGTTTACTGGGAAGCTTGTTCCAGATCTTCCCCACTGAGTTTGAGAAAAGAGAGTTACCTGCCTTAATGTGGGATTTCTGAATGGTTACCAGTAGTTTATTTGCAGATCGAAGGGTAGTAAGGTTTGTGTAGGGGGAGATGAGGTTTTTGAGAATAGGAGTTTTATTAGGCTGGTATAGAATATTATGGGTAATGGAGAGTTGTTGAAATTCAATTTGGTTATTAAGTTCTAGCCAACCTAGAAGTTTGAGATTTAGACAGTGATGAGTTCTAAATGGGGAACCTGTAGCAAACCTGGCAATATTGTTATATGAAGTGATCAATTTGTTTAGGTTGCTTTTGGAAAGATTAGTAAAGATTAGTAAAGATTAGTAAAAATAGGTGAGGCATAGAGGAGGGTGGAGATCAGATGGGTCTGGGCAATAGTAGCTCTAGCATCTGGGGTGAGAAAGGGTTTTATACTATACAAGGATCCAAGTTTTCTGTTTACAGTTTTAATTGTAGCATTAATATGTGAATCAAAGTTGAGATTATTATCAATTATTACACCTAAGAGTTTGGTAGTTGGGTCAGGAGCTATGATTGTGTCATCGATGGATGTAATAGAGAAATGAATCGGGGTGGATTTTATAGTAGGAGTGAAGAGTAGTAGTTTGGGTTTTTTGGCGTTTAGGAGTAGACAACATTGTTGGAACCAGTTTTCTACTTGGTTAAATACAGTTTGGGTGATGGAGTGCAGTTCAGATGAGGTGGAAGCTTTACAAATCAAAGTGGAGTCATCTGCATATTGTATGGAGGTAGGAAATATAGTGGAAAGGTCGTTAATGAATATGGAGATTATTAGATATTCAGTTACATAAGAACAGATCAGATTGCTCTTTCACAGTGCAAATTTACAGAAAAGCTAGTTACTCTAATACATTTCTCCATTTCACTAGTTGCCACCCTTTCCACCAGAAAAGATCTGTGGTCAAAGGGCAACTAGTGAGAGCTTCACGTATTTCTAGCTTGGACTCAGATTTCCATAGCGAATGTCAGTTTTTGAAACAGATGTTCCAGCATCGTGGATATCCAGAGTCACTTGTAGACACACTAATAGAGGAAGTCACTTACAAAAGAAGTATTGATTGGTTCAAACCTATTTTATGTGCTGCTCACGTATCATTGAGTAACAATCTTGGAGTGGACAGGCAAATTACCTCTTATACAGAGGATGTGACTGACCAAGAAAAGGACTTTAAATTTAGTTTTGTGACTACATTTAACAGTCAAAGTAGTACTATAGTAAAATTGATCAATAAGAACTGGGGTTTTTTTAGAACTAACCAAACTGTCCTTGACTGTTTGGGGTATAGGCCACATGTGGTTTTCAAAAAAGGAAGGAATTTAAAGAATGTACTGGAGAGACATGTTCCAGTAACATCCAGACTACCAGGAATGTTTAAATCTGAAAACTGTAATTTCTGTAAATACATTGATTGTAATAACCATTTTACAATCAATGGTAATACTTACAGACTGAAGTCTAGATTTAATTGTAACAGTAAATTTCTAGTGTACTTGGCTAAATGTATTGACTGTTTTGCATTTTACGTGGGCAAAACAGAACGTAGGCTTAGAAATAGGATATATGAACATCAATATGCTATCTCACACAATAAGTTAGAGAATGCCCTAGCAAAACATGTCCACATTAACCCATCCCACAAATTTAAGTTTACTGTCATTAGTAACTTTATTCCTGACAACCGGGGGGGTCCTGCTTCCTTCAAACTAGAAGACATGGAACTACTGTGGCAGATTAGATTAAACTCATTCCATCACCCTGGTCTCAATGAAGCATGTTCAATTTCTAGCTTACTTAAGCTGAAAAGTCTTCTTAGATAATACAGAAGAAATCCAATATTTTATGTATTATTATGTGGGTTTTAAACCATTGTTGATATTTTAGTGTTACACAACATTTTTAACATAAGTAATGTTTTACATATTAGATTTTAAATTTAAATAGAGTTTTTTATGTACTGTTTGTTTAAAAGGTATAATCAATTACAATTTTCCCGCACTTTTTGAGTTCAAATTGCTTGCAGCTGTTGTAGTAACTCACTTCTGAAGAAGTTTGCTCCTTTGAACAAACGAAAAGCACTTAAAGTACCTGATTTTATTTTCGTGTTTGACCTTGTGGATTTATCCTATTAAACCTTCGTAGTCAGTCTGTGGAAGCCTCTAGTCTATTTATTTGTTATTTTCAGTTTGTTTGTGCCTTTAGTTTCAACCTAAGAGTTTGGTAGTTGGGTCAGGAGCTATGATTGTGCCATCGATGGATGTAATAGAGAAATGAATCGGGGTGGATTTTATAGTAGGAGTGAAGAGTAGTAGTTTGGGTTTTTTGGCGTTTAGGAGTAGACAACGTTGTTGGAACCAGTTTTCTACTTGGTTAAATACAGTTTGGGTGATGGAGTGCAGTTCAGATGAGGTGGAAGCTTTACAAATCAAAGTGGAGTCATCTGCATATTGTATGGAGGTAGGAAATATAGTGGAAAGGTCGTTAATGAATATGGAGAAAAGTAGTGGTCCCAGGACTGATCCTTGAGGGACACCATGGGTAATAGGGAGATGTTTGGATAGGTTGTTGTCCCACAGGACAGACTGCTGTCTATTGTCCAAGTAGGACTCGAACCATTGTAGTGCTTGTGTGTCAAGTGAGAATGAATTTAGTGTGTTGAGAAGTATTTGATAGTTAACCATATCAAAAGCTTTAGATAGGTCAATAAATAGTGCAGAGGAGAGCATGTTATTGTTACGAAGTTTATTTATACAGTCCGTAAAGGATAGGAGGGCAGTGGTGGTACTATGGGATGGTCTAAAACCATGTTGACAGTCAGCTAGTAGATTATTTTGGAGGATGTGGTCAAGAAATTGTTGATGTATGCATTTTTCCATGATTTTGGCAAGTGGTGATAGTAGGGCTATAGGTCTATAGTTGGAGAGTTCAGTTGAGTTACCACCCTTGTGAAGTGGGATTATGTGAGAGATTTTCCAGAGTGAAGGGATGTAGCTTTTGGTTATGGTTCTATTGATTAGGACAGAAATGGGATAGGCAAAAACTTTTGCAGCAGTTTGAAGGAATTCAGGTGGTAGGAGATCAGCTGAGGGAGTACAAGGTTTAAGTTTGTGAAGTAGAGTATAGATGTAGGTTGTAGGAATAGGTTTTAGGTGAAAGGTAGGAATAGGTTTTAGGTGAAAGGTAGATGGTAGGGATGTTAGGGAGGATGAGGGGGTAGAGTTAATAGGTGGTAAGGTGTTAGCTAGAGATTTGACAGTTTCTGAAAAAAATGTATTGAAAGCATCTGCTATCTGGATGGGAGAGTTTGGAGAGAGACCAGATGGGGTTGGTGTTTTGAAGTGGCCTGGATGTAATAGTTTGCTTATGCCTGACCAGAAGGTTTTGGGTTGACTTTGGTGCTTGTTCTGGAGTTTCAAGAAATATTTCTTTTTATCCTGAACTATTGATTTTTTGGTGGCATTTTTAAGCTGTCTAAAGAACTGCTGATTGATTGGGTCTTTAGTGTTTCTCCATTTGGACCAGATTTTGTTTCTTTGAAGGATTTGTTGTCTGGTTTCTTTAGTAAGCCATGGGGCTGCTTTGCTTCTAATTCTTATAGTGCGTGAACGTGCATGGAATTCAAGAATTTGTAGGAATTTGGAGTTGAAATAGGATACTGCTTCATCAAGCGGTAGGTGCCTTAAAGATGACCAGTCACAGGACTGAAGTTCAGATTGAAAGGCTAAGGGGTCAAAGTGTTTTTTGTTGCGGGTGATTTTAAAGGGAGTTTGATTTGGGATAAAGGATTTTTGTCTAGATAAATAGGTAAGTGACTGGTCACTAATATCGTCGGGAAGGATGCCAACTTTGTAAGAGAGGGGATGTTTGTTGATGAGGATCCAATCTAGTATACTTTCTTTGCCACTGGGTTTATGGATTCTGGTGGGGGTGGTAATAGTTTGGGAGAAGCCATAGAGGTTTATATGGGCTGTAGGTTTAAGAGTGGCACAGGTGTTCCAGTCTATATTAAAGTCACCGAGTACAATGGTTTCTTGAGGGAAGGATGTCAAAAGCCAGCAGAGGATACTTTCTAGCATGCTGATGTTATTGCCTGGGGGTATGTAGGTGCATATTATGCAAATGGATTTTGTAGCACTGAGCTGGAGCTTAGAGATAAGGATTTCTACATTGGTGTCTAGAGGTGGTTGTATTAGTAGAGAAGTGATTTGTAAATGAGATTTATGCAGTACTGCTACCCCACCACCCTTTTTGGTGGGTCGGTCTAATCTTAAGATATTATAACCAGGTGGGAGTATTTCATTGTCTTTTGTAACAGGTTTAAGCCAGGTTTCAGTTATGCATAGGATATCAAAAGAGTGAGTATCTAGTAGTGCTTGTAGTTGGCTTACTTTATTGTTAACACTCCTTATATTAAGGTGAGCTATGAGTAGAGAATTTGGGGTTAGACGGGGAGTGAAAGGGGGAGTGGGGTGGCTAAGGGTGTTGCTGCCTGGTCCTGGGTTGTGATGAATGTCCCCATGAAAGAGAGGATATCTATTGGGATAGTAGTGATGCTTCAGAAGTTTAATGCAATTTTGTTGCGATTTTCTATATTGCGTGAATGTAAGATGGGCTACTCTGTGGAATTTATGAGATAGATAGGTTGAGTTGGATGTTATGTTTGAATGGCTTAGGGATTTAAGATCATTTATTAGCAGTGTTTGTTTTAGGGGTTGGTGAGATGATGTGAATTGAAGGTTTTCATAAAAGGTAATTGTGTATGGTATTGAAAGGATAGATAGGAAAGAAAGTAGGAGTGGTATTTGTACATATGTGAGTGTATGAGTAAGAGGCATGTTTGTAGGAGATTATAGAATAGTATAGGATTTAGGAGGTAGGGGTAGAGCGAGTGTGGAGTATAGAAAATATGTAAGAGGTGAGTGAGGGTAAAATGTCAGTAAGGGAGTAGGTGTGTGTATGATTGGTCTGTAATGTGTTAGGGATAGCTAATTGGATAGGAAGGAGGGGGTGTGGCTTTGTAAGTATAAGAGTAAAACCACTGGGGGTGGGTGGGAATTGGTGGTAGGGTAGGGGAGCGGAGTGAGCCTGCAGGACGAACAGAGCGGGTTAGAGCAGGTAAGTGAGAGTCTGCAGAGATAATCAGAGAGCAGCAGCAGATTCTTGAGGCAAAGTAAGTATGTCCAGGTTGAAAGAGAGTTGTAAATCAGGTGATTGGTAGAGAAATGTTGGTGGAGTGGAAGGATTGAAAAGAGTGTAGCTAGATGGTGGGAAAAGAAAGGTAGCAGCAGAGTGATACAGCAAGAAGATTTGCAATTAGTCAATATTTGTCCCAATCCCTATTAAACTGGTCTGCAAATGCCTGTAGCATCGTCTTGAGTGTAGAGTTTAACCTCTTAACAAGACCATTAGTCTAGGGATTGTAGGGGGTGGTCTTTAGGTGTTTCACCCCACAATACTTCCACAGAGTAGTCAGCAGGTCTGACATGAAATTGGCACCACTGTCAGTCAGTATTTCTTTTGGGAAACCTACCCTGCTGAAAAATCTCTTAACAAAGCATTTGCCAGCTTTTCTGCCTCAATGGAGGACAGAGCCACTGCCTCAGGGTATCTGATAGCATAATCTACTACCACTAGGATATACTTTTTCCCAGTAGAACTTGAGGTACTCAGAGACCCCACAATATCCATAGCTACCCTCTGAAATGCCACCTCAATCACAGGCAAAGGCATCAAAGGAGCTTTCACCTTGTCTCCTGCCTTGCCTACCTTTTGTCACTGCTCACAGGTCCTGTAGTACCCTGTTACATCTCTGGAAATCCCAGGTCAATAAAAGTTCTGCATAATACGTCGCTTGGTACATTTTATGCCCATATGACCTGCAAAAGGAATATCATGGCTATGGCTAGAAGTGCCAGATGGTAGGCTCTGGACACTACCAACTGCTGTATTCTCTCACCCTCTAGCCCTCCCTCAGGGGTCCACTTTCTATACAGTAACCCTTTGCCCCAGTATACAGATTTCCCCTTCCCTTGAGAATCAGGTGCCTCACTAGGTACTTCTCTCAGGCCTTGTAATGCAGGGTCTGAGATCTGAGCCTGTCTCAACTCTCTCTTTGTAACCCTTCCCAATTCCCCTTCTACAGGAAGTCTGGTATCCTCTGACAGTGATGCCTCACTGTCAGCCTGGGTACTACTACTCACCCCTGCCTTTGCCGTCACTCTGTCCAAGGGAACATCAGTACCCACAAGCAGCTGTGGTTCACCTACAGTCTAACTGCTACAGGGTGGCTATCTCCCTGAAGTAACCACCTCACCATTCCTGGCTGCAAGTGTGAGGTCTGTCTGGGTCACCCTCAGGCTACCAGACCCACATGCTTGTCTCCAAGCCTGATTGGGTGTAACTGCATGAACACATGGTACTGCATTATCAAAATCATTCCCTATCAGGACATCTGCAGGGATATTCTCAAACACACCTACTTGCTGACTCCCAGTCAAGCTGAACCCTAGCCAAAGGTGTTTGGAATGGGGTCCCTCCTAAAACTCTGACTGGAGAAGACTGCCCAGGCAAGTAGTGCTCTTCTATAACCACTGCAGGCTTCACAATGGTTAGGTCAGAGACTGTGTCTCTCTTGGCCATGGTCTCTTTCCCATTCACTAAGATAAGATATAACCTCTTGTGACAGTCTGGTACCCTTGTTGCCTCAAGATAACCTACTGTTGGCATTTTGTTATTCCCAGTTACTGGCTCTCCCAACTTTTGTTCCCCACCTTGCCTCCATGGACATCTATATGCTACATGGCCCTACTAGTTGCATTTACAACATTTAACCCTAGGTCCTGGATGTGTACCTGGAGTAGTGGCTTCCCCCTGCTACTGGAAGATTCTGTTGGGGCAGTCTGGGCTACCCACCATGGGTTCCCTTAGACCCATGAGCAGCACTGGGTGCCCCTTTCCTGTGCAGGGATGCCCTGCTTGCTAGATATAGGTCTCCCTTCTTCCCCAACTCATCTATAGTAAGGCATTGTCTATCAGCTAACCAGATTCTCATGTCCTCAGGCAAAGTGCTAAGGGCTTATTCCCTCATTAAAAGGTCTGCTAGCCCTTCAAAAGTGGTGACCTGACATCTACTCACCCACCTATGAAAATAAGTGCCTAGTTCAGCAACATATTCACACACGCTTTCACCTGCCTTGCATCATTGCTCACAAAACTTTTTCCTATAAGCTTCAGGTATTAACTTAAAAAATTCTAGCAAATGATTCTTTACAACATTATAATTTAAGCAGTCATTATCCGAGAGTCTGGAACAAACAGTAACAGCTTTACCATGGAGTAAGGGGGTCAGGAACCATACAGAGAAACTTTGGTCAGCATCATACTGTTTACATATCCTCTCAAACATATGAATGAAACTATCAAAATTATCCCCCTCTGTAAATTGTGGAAGAAATTTACTGACCTTTGTTACATCTGGCATTCAGTTACTCCCATCCCCATTACCTCCATGACTCTGGCGAAGAGTCGGCATCTCCTTTTTATGTTGCCTCTGCCTCTCCTTCTTCTCAGCATCCAGGCATCACAGTTTCTCATTTTCCTCAGCCTCTGGGCACCTCAGTCTCGCTGCTGCTTTTATTTCCAAATTATTGGTCTCTAGCTCAAGTTTCTTTAACTCCAGATGGGTTTTAAGTCCTCTGTGGAAATGTTGAGCTGTCCATTCTCTGAGAGTTGTATATCCTCACGGCCAGTCTGATCGTCCTCCTGGTTGCTATTCTCTGATGCAGCTGTGACTAAAGCTGCAACCATGTCTCCTTAGTCAGGTTGGTATGCACTAGTCCTTTAGCCTGGCACATCTCAGCCAACTGGCTCCTTGTCAGCTTGCCATTCACCTCTGCTGACATGCTTGTCTGCTCTTCCTGACCAACTAAGCTAACAAAAGAAATAAAACAATTGTGATATGAACTCTGAATGTTCACTGCATGGCTGATTTAGAGTACAAAACACCTTCAGTGATCACTGTACACAAGATACAGGAATTCAATATCCACACCACTACAAGCCAATTAATATGTGATGTGGCTAACTCACCACTATCATCCAAATAATATTTTATGTGGATATTCCACCACTAGCACCAATTATTATGTGACACCCCTGCACTGGCCTAATAACCAAGGAGCCCCAATCCTCACCACTAGCACCAATGAGGGATGTGTACATTGGGAGGATAACAAGGACACACACAGTAAAGTACAATGTCTCTTAAGAGCACACAGAGATCACAGTCAGTCTGGGGCTGGTTTCTCCCTCTCTCTCCAGATCCCCAATAAGACTCCCCACTGGCACAGCTATAGGGTGAAGATCTCTGCAGAGTGGTCAAGCCAAAACCTCCAGCACCCTCTCTGTCCAACCAGTGCTTCGTGTCCTTGCCCAAGTAGCTGACACACACACACACACACACACACACACACACACACACACACACACACACACACACACACACACACACACACAGACTTTGAGATTTGATTTATATACAAACACACAGACACTCCTGGGGAAGGCTGGCACAGGTTCACCTGCTATGCCCCCTTCTGCCCAGACTAAAAAGTAGTTATCACTGACACCAACCAGCTCTTTATTAGCTACTTTAAGCTCTTCCAAAGGGTGCCCAATCTTACTGTGTAATGTTACTATTATCCAAATGGTAAGTGTGACCAAAAGCAAGGCTATCTAAGAGTGGAGTGTACAATGTCACCAAATACATATGCAAGTACGCTAAGAGCTTAAATATCTCTAAACAAACCAGCCACAGTTTAGAAGGTTTAAATATATTTAATAATATATAATAAAAGTGCAAGACAATACTCAATAACTCAACCCAGTGACAACAGAGTTCAGAATCACATGAAATATTTTAAAATAACATTGCAGGGCAGTCTCACATAAATACAAAAAAAACATCTAGGCTGATCTTACTATAGTCCTATCTCTCTCTAAGAAAAACTATATTCTAAATAACTTACTTACAGAGCAAGACAATGTAAGTGTTGAATGGATGTTTATAGGTCCAAAGACAAATACAAAATGCCCATACTCACTCTCTGAGATAGTTCTTAAATTACTATCAAACATTTCTACTGGGTTATCTCAGATTACATCATTCTTGTCACCTCTGCCTTTAGCTCCAGGCTAACAGGAACTTAAAATATATCACCTCTGTGTTAAAATACTTATCTCTCAGAAGATTGCCTAGAACTGGAAGTCATAAACTGTTAAAACACTTTTACAATTGAAACCTGTAATTATTTCTGTTTCCAGACAATAGAAAGAATTTCTAGCTGAATTCTGTCTCTTTGCTGTATTAGCTAACTTCATGACACATCATAAAACTCTTTACTTATTTTCTCAGAGTTTGCAAGTTAACTCTGTATGTTCCATCTTCAACCATGAAATCATACATCTGCATAGGCATATAGTCCATATACATTTCTGCTCTTCTCCAGCAGGGTGCACTGTGGTTACATAGGTTCATAGTTTCATAGGTGTGTACGAGGCTAATGGCCCTGGAGCCTTTACAAGCCTAGCCCATAGAATTGTCCTAGCATTGTGCTGCCCGATGTTAGTTCCCAGTGCCTCTATCAAGCAGAGCCACTGGAGTGATCCCCGGGATGAACTTTCTATTTCCCATCCACTCATCAAGATTTCTCTTGAAGAGGGCCAGTGAGGTGCTCTGCTTGACATGTATGGGAAGTCTATTCCAGAGCATGGGCAGTCTCTGGATTATGAACCTGTCCCCCCAGCATGTTCTGTTGATTGTGGTAATGAGGTTGAGGTCTCTGGAGCATGTGGTGTGGAGGGATTGGGATTTCTTTAGATGTAACATTTCTAACAGAGCTGGGTCAGACATGGCTTTGGAAGTCAAGCAGAGATTGACTCTTAGTAGACGATATGAGATAGATAATAGCTGGAGTTTTTTGAGTCTGTCTGTGTAGGACATGTGTTTAAGGCCTAGGATCCTCTAGGTACATGCCAAATGGGGCATTATACTCAATGACTGGCATAATGAGGAAAGAGTACAGAGAGATGATGACCTCTTTTTTCTTGTTTGCAAAAACCTTAGTAATGAGATGTGCCATGTAAAAGGACTTTCAGACCACAGTGGCAATGTGGTGGTCGAAGTAGAGGTTGCTCTTAACCTGTGTCCCCAGATCTCTTATAATGCCTTCAGTGTTCAGTGGGCTACAATCAATGTGGTAATTAGTGGGAACTGAGTTTTCCCAAAGGGGATGACGACACATTTTTTTGGCATTAAACTTAAGGCCATGGTTTCAGTGAGGCCTTTCTGTAAGATGTCTACATCACTTGGGGGGGTTAATAATGGCTCACAGCTTGCAGTCGTCTACGAACTTGATCAGCCAAAGTCCCGCCATGTTGGCCTGGACTTCTGAGAAGTAGATGCCAACAAGAATAGACCCAAGACCGATCCTTGTGGGATTCCAATCATGATTGGTCAGCAGTCTGACTTGGAGTCTGCTACTTTCACACTGTGGGTTCTATCTCTGAGCCAGTTTGCAACCCACCTAGTGATATAGGGGTTGATGCCTAGTTTGGTGAGTTTATCAATAATTCCTGAGTGGGGAATGGTATCAAAGTCCTTGGCCAGATCGAGTTAGGCTGTATGAACTGCATTGCCCTCATCCACAGCTCTGGTGACTGACTCAGAGAAATCAACCAGGTTGAGCAGGCATGATCTACCTTTCACAAAAGCAAATTGCATGAGATCTAGAGTTTGAGGAGTCCCTATATCCTTGTTAATTAGGTCCATGATGATGTGCTCCATAGCCTTACATATCAGACTCATCAGGCTAATCGGGCAATAATTCCCAGGGTCTGTAGTCGCGCCCCCTTTATGGAGAGGGATGACTGTAGCAGTGTGCCATTTGGTAGGGACAAAGCCTAAGGTGAGGCTGTGATTGAACATGGCACACAGATGTGGTGCCAGTTCACTTTGTATTTCATGTAGAACACATCCAGGGGATATTGTTGGGTCCCATGGAAGCTGTATTCTTGGCCTTGAGCAATGCAGCTTTAACCTGTGCTGCAGTAATGCTGGGTGCCTGGCTTTAGAGGTTTTGATAAGGGATCTCAATTTTTTGTTGAAGCTAATAAGGGAGTTTTTCCATTCTTGAGACTTCACCTTTTTCTGCAACAGTTTCTTCCTTTTGTTGTAGAGTTTATTAATGACAGGGGACCACCAGATTTGCTCCCTTTTTTTGGAGGAGAGTGTCTTGGTTCTGTTGGGTATGGCTAGTTCATGCATTTATGTACAATTTCGTACAGTGCATTGGTGTATGATTTGGCAGTCATGAATCTATTTTCCATTGACATGGGTGCCGTGAAGTTAGCCATCTCTGTTTGCAGGAGTCCAAAGTCAGATTTTGAGAAGCTCAGCACATAACATACAGTTTACTTACATTGACAAGCCTATGGATCATATTACTATTTACAAATGGCATAGGATTATTTAAAAAAATTCTAGCTAGCTGGGCTGGCAGCCTTCAAAATGTTCATCATTCTCACTGCAATTGTAGCCTTTGACTGAATGGGTTGTATCCTGCCTAGAAATACAACAATTGGGCCAATTCTCAATGTTCTGACTCCTTCCAACACCTACAGACCACTTCAGTTGCTGCCTTGAGAAGCAAGAGCTCTGGGGCTTCACAGAAGCAGCAATTCGCTTCTAGTTACATTTCTGGGAGATAAATCCTCATAGCGGATCCTTTCCACAAAGAAATTATTGCCCTTTGAAGAAAATATTCATATATTTTATTTTGTGATAAAAAATATTATTTCACTTTTAAGAAGGCCAGTATTCTTTTCAGTATTTCAAGTTTTCTGTCAGGGACCATTGTTTTAGATTAGGGCTTATTTTAATGCACTGGGGGCTAATTGTTTTGTTAAAAGTGCACTGCTTGTGAGAACTTTTATTTGTATGGGTACGTTTTAAGGATCAGGAAGTGCTTCCAGGTATAAAACATCTTTTTTCAGTGGAATGCTTTCATACACACTGTGACAATTTACCTTCAGCCCTTAGTGTCAGGCCACTTCAGAAAAGGGGATTTGAGTGCTGACAGGGACTTCTGTGCACTGCTTGGACTTTAGAAAGGGGCTGCGTGGTGAAGTGTAAGAGTCTGTGTTGCTTTTGAGCACTTGTCAGGCAACTTACCTTCCTACTGACTTGTTTCATACTGGCAATCAGGCTTCATTCTCAACTGCAGCATGGATGCTTAGCCAGTCCTGCTGGCTCTTCTCCCACCATCACCTAAAAGAAAAACACAACATAGTAAGGAACACTTGCTGCCACAGGCTCAAATATTTCCTCATCCATTAGTGGTTGAACATTGTTCCTCAGCCCATTAACTTATTACTTGGATTCTTCTGGTGTAGTGCCCTCAGCCACCATGGACTAGGTCTCAGCCAAATCCTCTGTGGTCCAGTTTTGGCATGGAAGAAAACATCATATTTTTATCTGGGAAATACTCTGGGAAGATCTTCTTGGGTAGCCAAGGAAAGAGACCTCTTTCCTGGGGTGAAGTGCCATCCCCTAATCAGTCTTCTTCCTGCAAAGAAAAAACAAAAGGTTAAATATTGTGTCTGTTCATAAAGATGATTTCCTTACCTTAGCCGGGAAGTTACTACAGGCTGTTAATCCAGGAACTCAGAAATCCTCACCAGAGTGCTATCTCAAGAAAGACATTCCAGGGATTCTGAGATTGACAGAGACAGGGCTTCTTTTCATAGATATTCTCAAGCCCAAAACTCAGATTCAGAGCAAAATTGGTTCTCTCCACCTCCCTTGGATGAATTTTCCTTTTCAAATACAATTTCCAGGATGAATGAGGTATTTTATAGAAACAACTAGGGATTTCCCCTTATCTGAAGAGATATTACAATATGTTGCAAGTGATTATATTTCATATTACACCCATCCTTCCAATGTTGCCAGCCTTGGAAGATGTGTTTAATGCTGCATGTAATAATCCTGACTGTCAACCTTAGATCACTAAAAAGACAGATAGACTGTATAAAATAAATAAAGCTAAGAAATTCTTGTTATCTCATCTTAGATCAGACTTAGCTGCCATTTGGACCTCTTCACCAGCTGGAAACAGACTTTTAGTTGGTACTAACATCCTTCTTCTGTGGATAAAGAAGGTAATGTAGGGTACTGGCCAGATTTGTTAAGATAATTTTCTCTTCTTCCCAACAGAATTCTTAATTACTAGCCACATGTGTGTAAGTTTATTCTTAGTTGTGTCCCAGGTTTCTAAGCATGCTTTGAATAGTGTGCATGAATGTAGAGATACTGTGCCTAGGGCCACTGCTGCTGCTACTGTTTTGAAGTGGTATAGCTGGGTACATAACCAAAAGTCTGTTGATGTAAAGTCTGAGATTTTAAGCTATACTTTAGATATGGATATTTTGTGTGGCCCTTTTGCTACTCAGGTCCTCAAATAATTTGATAAAAGAGGTAAATTAACTCAAGAGAGTTTCTAAGAATTTTCAAGCCCCCCATTACAAATCTATTTAGCATACACTCTTTAAAAGACAAAATAAGCAATCTCTGCCACCTCCTGGCAAACAAGGAGCAACAAAAAGATTGCAGGAAGGTATCAACAAAAGACAGACACTTTCAGAAAAAAAGACAGTCTAATCCTTCAGAATGACTATGCTAGCTGTCTTCCCCCCACTCTCTATCTCTCTCTCTAAATTTGCCCCAGAAACAAGCTCTCAATATTCCCCTTTGGCAACAGATTGTATCTGAGTTTTGGGTAATAAAAGTGTTACAGTTTTCATTGGATACAAATACCTCCTTTCAGGAGAATTCTTCTCTACCTTCCAAACCAAACAGAGTTTTTTTCTTTAGGTTCTTCAACACCTGCTGACTATAGACATCATAGAACCAGTACCTTTAATTCAAACTGGGAAAGGTTTTTAGTCCAGAATGTTTCTGGTTCCAAAGACAGAATGTTCATGGATAGGAGTTTTAAATATTTCCTTTCTCCACCTACATGTGAAAGGCCAAAATTAAAAATGTTGACCCTTCAGAGTCTGTTACCTATTGAATTTTATGGTAGCATTAGATCTAAAGAATGCTTATTGTCATGTCCCCATAACCACAGGCTTCAGAAACATTCTTAGATTCCCTGTGTATGGGTCACAGTATCAGTTTTCTGCATTGCTCTTTGGGTTACCTACAGCTCCAAAGGTGTTTACAAAGTATCTAGATCCAATGATAGCTCATCATAGACTGCAAGACATTCATATATTTCCTTATTTAGACAACTTACTTATCTTTGCAGAATCTTTTTCCAGATTTCAAGAGTCCTTAAAATGAGAATCTGCTCTACTTAAGAAGTCTGGGGTTCCAGATGAATGTTCAAAATTCCTCCTTGCCTCCATCACACAAGACTGTATTTCTGGGCTGCCTTCTAGACACTTCTCAACAAAAGGCTTTTGTTATATTACTATCTCATAACATTCAGGTCTATATTAGAACACCGAAAAGACCAAATGTCGAATGGCTGAAAACTCGAAAATGCCATTCATCGAGGTGTTTTTTTTGTGAGATCGCAGTACAATGAAGATTGGAAAATTTGCCCTTTCCTCACTGTAGTGCGATCTGGGAGTTGGTATATATAATTAGCGGGGGGGGGTGTAACCCCCCACAAAAGCAATTTTGATGAACGGCATTTTCGAGTTTTAAGTCGTTCGACATTTGGTCTTTTCAGTCTTCTAATATAGACCCTAACGTTCCTGAGCTTCTCCAGTCAGCCACACACTTCAGCAAGAGAATATCTCAAGATCTTAGGGTTCATGGTTTCTATAATTCTCATGATTCCTTTTGCCAGGTTACACATTATGACAATTCATTGTTTTTTAAGGACATATGGATCCAAAATTGTCATCTGAAAATTCAGAATCCAGTTTTGGGCTTTGTCAAAACAGAATAGCACTGATGGGGAAAGCAAATGGCTAAAAATCCAGATTTCCCCTTTATTTCCTTCTATCCTAAGTCAAACTGTAACCATAGAAGCCTCAACATGTACTTGTTGATAGGTTTATAGGTGTTTACTAGGCTAATGACCACAAGGGCCTTTTGTGAAGCAGATTTTATGTGGATAAAGTTGCAAGGCCTGTGGGACTCTTCAGACAGACCAAAGCACATCAATTTCAAAGAGATGGTGACTAAGATCCATGCCATAAAATCTCTTCATCATCTATGGTCTCCAGAACTTATACAGATGATTACAGACAACACAGTGATATGGTACTTAAAAAAAAAAAAAAAAAACAGGGGGGGGGCACTATGTCTTACCAGGCAATGATGCTTGGGAGGTAACTCTTCATCATGGTTTAACATTCCAAGCCTCTTACATTCTGCCAAAGCAAACATAGTAGCAAACAAGCTGAGCAGGACCAGTACAGACCTCACAGCAAATGGAAATTGAATGATGTGGTCTTCCAGGAATTGATCCAGTTATGGAGAACACCTCAAGTATATCTTTTTGCCTCCTTTCAAAACAAACAACTAAATAAATAAATTCTTCACCAGGACTCCTTGCAGGCAGAAAAGACACAAAATGGTGCAGCGTCAACCAGATGAACCTGAAACCAAAGAAAATGAACACCAAACAATGGTCCAGAAATGGTCCAAGAATTAATTTAGTAAAACAATCTGAAAAAATAAAATGAGCGCTTTTGTCTCATACAAGAGACTTCATCAGAATAAAATGGTCCTAGCACAGAGCCATTAAATAGTCATAAAACGATTTAATTAATAGTTACTTAATTAATTAATAAGAACTGCAGTATTCTTTAAAGGGTCAGACAACAAATGCACAATAATAATCAGTGATACACAATGTCCTTGCCAAACAAAAAAGCAGCAGAACAAAGTGCATCAAAACACTTGATTATTTACAAAAATTGGTGTAAAAAATATACAACACATATTATAAAAGATTTGTAAAAACTTGGCTTACAACTTTTTAGCCTTCAGTATTAAAACACTGTCATTCAGACCGGGGGGTAGCCCCCAGTCTAAGTTGCCAATGCAGTTCTCGTACTTTTATTTATATTTATTTTACATTTGTTTACCGGGAGAGTCTGACTGGGTGTGAATTCAATTTTCAGTGGAGGCCCGGAGAAAAAAGCTCCAGAATGAAAAGTACAGTAATTACAATACACGTGTCAATACAGTATAGTACAGAGACAATCAAATTAATGAAGTTCGTAGCACATTAATGTGTTGGAATAAACAATACAGTTGTAGGAATATTTTGTTCTGTCATTGGTGACATTCATCAGTGCCTAATATGGTGAACACACATTGTTTAGGTCGGAGCATTAGAGTACACAATAGAAAACCATCTAACTGTGTTGGAATACACAGTAGAGTTGTAAGGAACATTTTGCTCTGTCATGTGGTTACATTTATCAGTGCCTAATACAGTGAACACACATTGATTAAGTAGGAGCACAGGAAGGAGTTGTACGTTTTCATAGAAGACTAAAGTATGGTATGATACATTAAGAGAGTCTACACAGAGTCAGAACAATTACATATCCAGGATGTAATTAAATGGGACCGGAGGAGTTTTTTTAAAGTTATTTCTGTTTTCTGTGGTCCTAATATCTACAGGGATGGAATTCCATGCTTTTGCAATGGAAGTGGAATACAGGGAGTCCCCAGAGTTATTGTTGCTTTTGGCTATGTCAGCCAGTGCTTTATTGGTGGATCTTTGTAGGTGTTTGCTAGAATAGATACTAAGTAGGCCTTGTAGTGCAGGAACTCTATTGGGATAGTATAGAATTTGATGGGCTATTGTAAGTTGGTTATCCATGAGCAGGTTGGGTAGTTCTAACCAGGAGACTTACTTGATGCTACACAGTGATGTGTTCTGAGGGGTGAGCCAGTTGCAAACTTTGCTATTTTGTTGTAGCAAGTGTTTAGTTTGTTTAAGTCTGATTTCCTTAGATAGAGTAGTATGGGGATGGCCTAGAGCAGGGGGGATAGTAGGTGGGTTCTTGCAATAATAGCTTTACTTTAACAGGTGAGGTACTTTCTGCATCTATGTAGGACTTTCAGTTATTTATGGACTTTTTTATTGTCTGTGCAATGTGCATATCGAATTTCATGTTGTGATCTATGAAAACTCCTGGTAGTTTTGTGTGTTGGACAGGTGTGATAGGGGTGTTATTAGCTGAGTGTATTGTGAATGGTGGTATGGTTTCTAAGGCTCTAGTGGGATAGAATATCATTAGCTGAGTTTTTTGGGGTTGAGTATTAGTTGAAAGTTGGCTAACCAGGTTTTGACTGCAGTAAAGGATTGCTGTGTCAATTTCTGGAGTTGCGGGAGTGATGGGGTGGAAGAGATTAGGGTGGATTTTAAGTAATTCTTCCAGTCCACCATCTGGGATCCAGTGTGATCTCTTTTAAAATACCAAACTGTAACTTGCTATGACTGCTACATTGGTTGGAATGTTTAAACAGGGCACTGTTCTCATTCTTTTTTTAAGGAAAAAACATCTTTATTAAATTATCACGTATGACATAAGCAATTTTACATTAGAATAAATGAAAAAACAAACCACATTAACACAATTTTAGTTGCAAACATTATGTATCACAGATCCTGTTGAGACAACTGTAGTTGCAAACATTATACACTATTTCCGGACAAATGAGTCAACCCCCATTGTGTTGATGTGCACTGGTAAAACCTTCTGAGAGGCTTCATGTTTGTCATCCTTAAAACTGTAACAGTTGCGAAAATACCGAAGTACTGAAAAACATACAAAGCTGAAAATAGATAAGATATGTGGGACTTTGTTGAGCCAGGGTATGTCACGCAAAATGTTTACCACTAAACTAAGGTGTGGCATTGCAAACCATTATTTTGTCCTTTTACTCCGTATTTTACAATTGGGTTTACAACATCCCCACCCCTTCTCCTATAGCCACAGCCCAGGTATAGGTCTTCCTATTACTTTACATTAAAAAGGGCAGTATTTTGTCCTCAACAAAAGAGCTTACACCCAGATGCAGTCTTGTGCTCATGAAGAGTCAGTCAATACTTAGCAGTTAAAGAGTAAACATAACCTCTCAACTGTACCCTATTATGAGCAGCGCTCCTCATTAAAAAAGTCCATCCATACTCACGCTGTGAAATACATTATATTTTAAAACATGTTTAACAAATAACATCCATGGAAAAAATAATGAATCATTTTTAAACCACCGGAAGAACATTTTCTAGTAACATATGCCACAATGTATTATCGAGTTGTTTGAAATCTGGTTGCGATAATATGCAAGTACCCTTTCCCTTTCTAGTTATTTGCTCCCAATACCTTCGGTCCTTTGCCAGTTTTCTCCAATAAATTCCAGCTCCCTCTGGCCTATTGTCTGTTTCCTTAATTGCAGTCATTCATATCAGCAAATCCTCACTTATCCATTTCCATGCTGGCTTAGTTCTTAAAATACTTTCTGCTACTTTATGAATATAATATTCTGTATTATTATTCTCATTCTCCTTAAGGGTCTGCATCCAAAGTCCCAGTCTCTTCTTGTTTCTTAAGCTTCACTCCTGTCTCATCATCATCTCTTTCCACTTTGAATTATAGGTTTCTGCTTGTACTATGTAAAAGAGCCTTAACGGTTTGCTCAAAAATACCCCCTCAAATTGGGTAATACTAATCCACCTTGGTCTTTTAGAAGAAGCATCTTATTCCACTTGACTCTTGCCATCTTCCCCTCCCAGATAAAAATCTGTCAGCTGTTTTTTAATTGCTATCCACAACTTCTCCTCTGGATGATAAAAATATGCCTGACCTGTGTATAAAACTAAAGGTACTAAAAACATTTTAACTGTTTGTATCTTACTATCCATATCCATATTAACAAAGCTTCCAATTTCTCAGTTTTTGTATTATCTTATGTTTAGTCTCCTCCCACATATCCTTAGCTGTCACAACAGAGTCATTTTTAATCCATACTCCTAAATACTTCATTTTATGTTGCCCATATAAATATAGCTATTGCTGAACAAATTTGTTTGTGGGTGCATAATTTACCGCTATTGCCTTTGTTTTAGCTTCATTACTTTTGTATCCCAAGAAGATTTGAAACTGTCTTAAAATGTTTCACAACACTGTAATGTTCCTGTCTGATTTTGTCAGGTATAAAATAATATCACCTACAAATAGTGCCAGCTTTTCTCGATTCTTCTAGTTGACTCTTATGTTTTCTTCCTTCTCTCAAGCATTTTCCATTGAAACAGTGGAAAAGATTTCACTAGCTCCATCTTTCTGTAGTCCGTATCACCAAAAGGACATGAAGCAGAACCTCCTTCTGTTTCACAGCTCACCCTTTGTTGGACAGTCTTGTGTATTTCCTCCTTGGCATGTATTTCATGAAAAAACAATATTGTCCCTTCAGGGAAGAATATTTTGAAGGTGGCTGGGTACAGCAGTTTGAATCTCACACCTGCCTCTCGACATTCCCTAAATAATGGAATATATTTACTCCTCTTCAGCCTGGTGTACAAGTAGCAGTCACTGTCCACAAACATTCTGCTGTCTCCCACCTCCAGTACCTTGTATTACCACCACAGCTTTGTCAGAATCAACTTCTTCTGCGGATAAGACTACATCTTTGCCATCAAGGGTCCAGTCCATCCTCCAGTAATCATATTTGGAGTGGACACACGATGTGCCCCTCCAATCAACAGCTGCCATTGTGGAATACAAGTCCAGCTGCCCATTTGTGCCTTCACAAAATTAGCACAGTCCTTTCCTTCCAGCTTCTCTGGTAAAGCAGAAAATCTCATATTGTTCCCTATGAGCTCTGTCCTCTAATTCTATTATTTTTATAATTATTATCTTTGCATGCAGTCTCATATTCAGCCAGCCTTTTCTTCATTTCATCCTCTGGGTTTTGCAGTTCTGTCACCTTATCTGAATATCTGTTTAAAGCTTCTTCCATTTTTTCCAGCTTTTTATTTATTTATTTTTTTAAACAATAAACATCTTTATTAAATTATCATGTATGACATAGGCCATGTTACATTTATTTAAATGACAATAAACCATAGCGACACAGTCTCATTTGCAAACATTATACATTCCAAATCGTGCAGCACAACTGTAGCTGCAAACATTATACATTACTTTTAACATATCCAGTCACTGTTAGTCAACCAATACATAGCTCATTCTAATCCTGCCTTCTTTTAACCTTCCTTGTTCCTCCTCTGCATGTATTGATCCCACAGTTCTAGTTTTTCCTATGTCATTTGCTCCTACCCTTTTCTAAAGATCCCAATTGCAGTTGTTTTAACTCAGCTACTATCTTCACTGCTTCTAGTAAAGTTGGTTTAGATTTTGATTTCCATTTTCTAGTAACTGCATTTTTGGCAGCCATCATTAGACTCAGCAAGGCCTTACTATGTCTAGGCAATCCCAAATTTGTATTATAGCCTAAAAAAAAATATTTTCCCTAGTCACTCCAACTTGATAACCCAGCATAGAGCAGTCTGTAGGGAATCTTTTAAGTCTACCAACTCATTACATTCCCAGAAAATATGTTCCCAGTTGCCTCTTTCTGCCCCATCACACCTCCAACATTTGCTGTCTATCTGAGGAAAAATTATTTGAAGTCTGCTTAGGGTATAAAAACACCTATGTAAGCACTTCCAGGCAAAGATCTGAAATCTTCTAGATTTTGTTGCATATTTGGGAGACATATATATATATCCTCCATTGTTTCTTTGTGGATTGCTTATCTAAATTCTCTTCCTAGTCCTTCCTAACCTCCTCTGATTGATTCTTATAGTTATCATGCAATATTTATAGGCTCTACTAATTATTTCTTTCTTAATGGCAACTTCTGTTTTCGATTCTACTAAAAACTCTACCAGTGCTGGTCTTTCGTTTTGGGCCCTCCTATTTCATTCTCTTTGCCTATACTCTGATATCAGTCCTTGATATGGAAGGTACGCTTTAGCCTTCAGTCCAAATAAATTATTGGCATCTTCCCATTCTGTTACCTTTCCCTGTCTAATTATTTGCTCCTAGTACCTTGGTTCCTTTGCCAGTTTTTTTCCAAAACCTTCCTGTCCCATCTTGTCTATTGTCTATATCCCTAATTGCAGTCATTCCTATTGGCAAAATCTCCTTTCTCCATTCCTGTGTTGCCTTAGTTCTTAGAAGACCTTCTGCTACTTTATGAATATAATATTCTGCATGATTATTGTTGTTCTCCTTAAAGGTCTGCATCCGAAATCCCAGTCTCTTCCTGTTTCATCATCATCTCTTTCCACTTTGAATTATAGTTTTCTACCTGTGCTATGTATAGGAGCCTTAACTGTGTTGCTCTGAAATATCCTTCAACTCGGATAATCCCGATCCGCCCTGTTCTATTGGAAGAATAAGCTTATCCCACTTAACTCTTGCCATCTCCCCCTCCCAGATAAATTCCTTCAGCTCTTTATTAATTGTTACCCACAACTTTTCCTCTGGTTGATAAAAATATGCCTGACCAGTGTAAGAGACTAAATGGACTAAAAACATTTTAACTGCTTGTATCTTACTATCAATATCCATGTAGCAGAGCTTCCATTTTCTCAGTTTTTGTATTATCTTTTGTTTAGTCTCTTCCACATATCTTTAGCTGCCATACCAGTATCATTTTTAAAATCTACTCCTAAATACTTAATTTTATTATGTCCCCATAAAATATGGATATTGCTGAAGCAGTTCTTTTGTGAGTACATAATTTACAGCTATTGCTTTTGATTTTGCTTCATTCATTTTTGTATTCCGAAAAGGTCTGAGACTGTCTTAAAATGTTCCACAGCACTGTAATGTCTCTTTCTAGTTTTGTCAGGTATAAAATAATCTCATCTGCAAGGGTCTATATTAAATTCTCAAAAACCGACAATGTTGAATCTGACATAGTCGACACAAGAATAGCGAAACTGCAGAACATCAAACAAGTAAACGGAAACCTCCATAAGGGGAGATTTCTGTTTACTTTAATATAGTGTGGTCTCGGAGTTGGTATATTTAAGTAGTGGGGAGGTGAGGGGTGCACGAGGGCTTGCCCCCCTGCCTATACCGTTTATTTATTTTTTTTGTTGTTTTTATTATTTTTTTTCTGAATATTCGCTGTTTTAACAGTTCAATCACTAAAGGTCGACCTTTAGTGATTCGAACTGCTAAATATTCGTTGTTCTAATATAGACCCCATATGCAAATAGAGCCAGCTTTTCTTGACTACCATACCAATTATATCCTTGAATTTCTGAGTCCCTTATTTTCTTTGCCAGTGGTTCTAAATATAATGCAAATAACAAAGGGGAGAGAGGACACCCCTGCCTGCTTCCTCTGCTCAAGCAGAGATTAACACACGGTAATTTTCACCTCCGATCCTTCATATATCCTCCTAATCAACCTTATAATTTTATCATGGAATGCAAATACTTCCATTGTTCTGCTCATAAAATCCCAGCTTACTCTGTCAAATGCTTTCTCTGCATCAAGATCCACTAGCAACAGTGGTATTTTCTTACATTCTGCTTCCCTCTGGATCATCACTGTTCTGTTTATGTTTTCAAATGTTTGCCTCCCCTTCACAAAACTACACTGATCCATATCTATCAATTGTGCCATCACTTTTGCCATTCTTTTAGCGATTATAGACATAAACACTTTATAATCATGATTTCTTATTGGAATGGGCCTGTGTGAAGCTGGATCTGATGGATCTTTACCCTCTTTAGGTAATACAGCTAATACCACTTTCTTCCAGGATGCTGGTACTTCTCCTCCTCTTAAAATACTGTTAAACAAAAACTTACAGATCTTCATCATTTTTTTCCCTCCTAGCTTCCAAAGTTCCACAGAAATACCCAGGGCCGGTGCTAGCATTTTGGGAGCTCCCAGCAAGTTTTAAGTTGGGGGCCCTATATGGGACAATACAAAGTGTGACCAAATTGCTGTTGCACCCCCTTCCCTATCAAGCTCATCCAGCACCATTTAACAACCACTATAGAGTCACTGCATTCAGATCATTAAGAATTGATGAGCCAAGGTACACACTGGCATTTAGTACCAATGTTAAATTACAGCAAACCCCTGTACCACAGCAAGGTTGCCACTCACATGTGCATGCACACTGACTGGTATTTAGTGCCAATATTGCATTATGACAAACCCCTGTACCACAGCAAGGTTGCCACTCACATGTGCACACACACTGACTGGCATTTAGTACCAGTTGCCACTCACATGTGCATGCAAACACTGACTGACATTTAGTACCAGTGTTACGTTATGAGAAACCCCTGTATCACAGCAAGGTAGCCACTCACAGATGTATGCACACACTGACTGGCATTTAGTACCAATGTTACATTGGTACTAAATGCCAGTACCAATGTAACATTGGTACTAAATGCCAGTCAGTACCAATGTTACATTATGACAACCCCCTGCACCACAGCAAGGTAGCCACTCAAAGGTGCAGACACTGACTGTATACTACTCATATGCCCAGATTTTCACAGAATGTCCAGATGTGACTCATTTTTGGTCTGTTTTTTCAAAATTTGTAGTTTTCTGGATTTTTTATGGCAAATCATTGATAACTGAATTCATTAAACGATAGTCATTTGAGTTTAACTTCATATCCTTCAGAACATGCATGATAACACCTTTTGTTCTAGCAACTTTTTCAGTTTATAAGAGCAATATTTAAAATTTGTCCTGATCTTTGGGGCTGTGCCCTCATTATCTGAGGCTTTGTCCAGATTTTGTGTGCCATGAGATTGAGAGCTATGACTGGCATTTAGTACCAATGTTGTTACATTATGACAAGGGTCTGTAGCACATCAGGGTAGCAAGTCCCACAGAGGTACACAAAGACAAACGCACCTACACTGACTCCTGCACACAGACACCAACACTGACTCTTACAGACAGCACAAACAAGACAAGACAAAGACCAAAATACAACAAGGCTGAACAGAGACACCCACACAGACTCCCTCATGCAGAACAGAAGCACACAAAAAAAGAGACTCTTGCACACAGGACAGACACTCACACACTGACTGGCAGCACTACAGCAAGACTGAACATTAGCACCCACACAGACACACACTGGACAGAGGCACCCACTCCCCACAGTACGGAGACAAGACCAGGACAAATTTACTGCAAGACTGAACAGAAACACACACAAGACTAAGGCAGCACTACCACAAAACAGAACCGAGAGACCACTCCCAAACACAAGACAATGACAGCAATACGGCAAGACAAGACTGAAACAAGCAGAATTAGATAAACTGACACCATCACACAAGACAGTTACTGACATACAGAACAGTCACACTGCAGACATACACAATGCAGCTGTGGGACAGACATAGAAAAGACTACAGATGCCCAAGACATACAAGGGAAAGCCATGGAGATTACAAAGCCTGAGGCAGACACAAACCCAAAGAAAGAACCAAGAGAGTGCCATGGGGATTCCTGAACCTGAGGCAGACTCAAACCCAAGCACAAGAGAGCAATGTGGATTACTGAGTCTGACACAGGCAGACTCAAACCAGGAAAGAAACAGGTGAAGTCAAGAACACCAGAGTATCATTCATCTTCAATCTGCAGTTACCTCCTCAGCTTTTCTGATTGCTGCTACTTGTCTGTTCTTCCTGTGCTTCTGTTTTAGCCTCATGATGAGTCCTGCCACTCCCAACTTTCCTAGCCTCATGATGAGTCCTGCTGCTCCCAACAGTCCTGGCCTCATGACAAGTCCTGCTGCTCCTAGCTGCCTTTACCTAACATCCTGCTAGTTTCATCCTCATTGTGCTATTTGGTCAGTGAATACACAGCATACTATACAAGCCACGCTAGGGTGCTACCTGCAGTTTACTGCCTTTCAGCATTATAAAAGATTCCTGGAAAAGAAGCAAGAGCACATACCTAGAGTTTTACTGGGATCTTACGAATTTTATTCCAGACAAAGTCTTCAATGAGGCTGCTATGTGATACACTTTGTCCCACTTTATGCTCAGTTAAGAGCACAGCTAAGCCTGAAAATCTCACCTGACTCATTGATGAACATAGGTATGTCTTTATGAGTTTCAGTTTAGAAAACCTCCACTCTGCAGTAGCCACTGTAATAGGTGCAGTCAAATAAGACTTATGAGAGATGCACATCTATATACAAATTGGAAGCCATGCACTCTCCAGCCAAGACTGGATAGCTGATCAAGAGGAAAAGGTCAACGCTTGCACCACACCACATGGAACACATGGCCCTCCAGAACACACACCAGCACTGCCTTCACATAAAAACACAAACCACACACCCACCTTCACGGAGGCTCTCAATAAAAATCTACCCAAACAGCAGAGGCCTCCAAGACAGAAACACACTTGACCACCACAAACACAACACTAATCACAAGATGCATAACTCTCCTAAACATTGTGCCACTCAACCAAAGCCCCTAAGGCAAAACAGCATGTCCAGCACACTAGTCATAGGTGACTTGATAGTGAGGCACACTAATGTCCCACTCACTATTTGAATAAGGAGAAAGCAACAGTCAGTTGCCTCTCAGGTGCCAGGATCTGCCACATAACACACGCACTCAGGTCCCTCAACAACAGGTACAAATATGATTTTGTCATTGTACATGTGGGTGTGAATGACCTGAGACGTACCTCCCTGGACTACATGAAAAGAGACATGGATGAGCTCTTGGATTATGCAGTCCTGGCAAGTATGACCCTAGCCCTGAGCAGCATCCTACCGTCACCCAGAATGATACCACAGTACAAGCAGAAAATGATTGATTTCAACAATTGGCTAAGTTTCTGGTGTCATTCCAATGGGATCCAGTATCTGTCTGCCTAGGATCACATGATTGACAGACCTCGATGCTTAGCCAGAGATGGCCTGCATCTGTCACCCCTGGGCTTCTGGATACTGGCCAAGGCTCTTGCCACCCCTATAGTGCCTTTTTAGGTTGTGTTCAAAGACCAAATTACCACTGTAACCGCTACAAACAAATGCAATCTGTGCGTCATGCTGCTCAATGTTAGAAGTCTAAATCTCAAAATGCACTTGCTCCTTAAAATGGAGAACATTAACATTTGTGCTGTAACAGAGACCTGATTCAAAACAGCAGAAAGCACCCCTGCACTACCAGGCTATAACTCATTCCACACCTTTCTGCCCCAGAACTTGAACCGAAGCTCCAAAGGCAGTGGTGTTTCCATATTCATAAATGATGTGCACACCTCCAGACTGGTAGCCCAACATAACCCATCAGAGATACTTCAGGTGCAGGTAACACTGGGTAAGACAACAATTCAGGTCGTAGCCTGCTATAGGTCCCCAACCATGTCCCAAGACTCACACTCCACATTCCTAAGCACCCTGGAGAATATTAGGGTCCAACCTAATACTCATAATGGGCGACTTCAACTACCCCTCCATTAACTGGGAAAGCTACTCATGTACCAATACACTTGCTCAATGTTTCCTGGAATTCATTAATTCCAGTGCCCTGGACCAGCTCATTCTTACTCCCACTAGAGGTAGCAACATCCTTAACCTGGTCATTACTAACATGGGCGGCCGTTGATCTACACCAATAGTCAACTCCTCCCTGATTAGATTTGACAAAAAACTAATCACCTTGGAAATACACCCCCCCCCCACAAAGGTAACCACCAAGCTAACTTTGGGCTCCTAAAAACAGAGGTGGCTAACTTTAAGACACCCATGCAAATGGAGAATAGTTGCATGACCACCGAATCATACACCAATGAACTGTATGAACACGTACACAAATGCATGGATCTCGCCATACCCAATAGAACCAAGATGTTCTCCTCCAAAAAAGGAAGCCATTATGGTGGTCCCCTGCCATAAACAAACTCTACAACAGAAGGAAAAAACTGATTCAGAATAAGGTGAAACCCCAAGACTGGAAAAAAATCTAAAGCTAGCTATGAAAACCGAATTGCAGCAGATAGTAAAGACAACCACAAGGCCTTCTATAGTTATGCAAAGAATCTCCACGGCATTACAAAGATTTGCTCTGAGCTACTGCACAATGGTACCTCCTATACCAAGCCAACAGATATTGCCAATATACTGGCTGACAGATTCAGTGACACCTTTACCCCTCTTCCCCCCAAAGGACGAATCACAATACCAGTAGAATGCTAGGCATCCAGTATTACTGCTGCACAGGTTAAAACAGCACTGTCTAAGGCCAAGAATACAGCCTCTATGGGACCTGACAATATCCTGACTGTGTTCTGCATGAACTACAGAGTGAACTGGCACCACACCTGTGTGCCCTGTTCAATCACAGCCTCACCTCATGCTTTGTCCCTACTGGATGGCGCACTCCTACAGTCATCCCTCTCCACAAAGAAGGAGTGACTTCAGACCCTGGGAACTATCGCCCCATTAACCTGATGAGTCTGATATGCAAAGCTATGGAACGCATTATCATGGACCTAATAAACAAGGATATAGGGAACCTCCAAAGTCTGGATCCCACACAGTTTGGTTTTGTGAAGGTTAGATCATGCCTGCTCAACCTGGTTTACTTCTTTGAGTTAGTCACCAGAGCTGTGGATGAGGGCAAGGCAGTTCATACAGCCTACCTTGATCTGGCCAAGGCTTTTGATACCATTCCCCACTCAGGAATTATTGATAAACTCACGAAACTAGGCATCAACCCCTATTTCACTAGGTGGGTTGCAAATTGGCTCACAGATAAAACCCACAGTGTGAAAGTAACAGTCTCCAAGTCAGACTGCCAACCAGTCACGAGTGGAGTCCCACAGGGATCAGTCCTGGGTCTTCTCCTGTTTGTATCTACTTCTCAGAAGTACAGGCCAACACGGAGGGACTTTGGCTGACCAAGTTCACAGATGACTGCAAGCTGGGAGCCATTATTAACTCCCCAAGTGATGTAGACTTCCTACAAAAAGGCCTCATTGAGACCAATGGCTGGTGTCGAAACCATGGCCTTAAGCTTAATTTCAAAAAAATGCATCGTCATCCTCTTTGGGAAAAACTCAGTTCTCACTAATTACCACATCAATGGGAGCCCACTGAACACTGAAGGCATTAAAACAGATCTGGGGACACAGGTTGACAGCAACCTCTCCTTCGACCACCACATTGCCACTGTGGTTAGAAAGTCCTTCTATGTGGCACATTTCATTACCAAGGGTTTTGAATCCTGGAAGAAAGAAGTTATCATCTCTCTCAACTCTTCCCTCATTAGGCCAATCATCTAGTATAATACCCCATTTTGCATATACCTCACTAGACACATGCAACAGCTGGAAAAGCCACAAAAGTACCTCACGAAGAGGATACTAGGCCTTAAACACATGTCCTACATAGACATACTAAAAAAAATCCAGCTATTCTCTATCTCATATCGTCTAATAAGAGGCAATCTCTGCTTGACTTACAAAGCCATGTCTGACCCAGCTCTGTTAGAAATGCTACATCTAAAGAAACACCAATCCCTCCACACCACACGCTCCAGAGACCTCAATCTCATTACCACAATCAACAGAACATGCTGGAGGGACATGTTCATAACCCAGAGACTGCCCATGCTCTGAAATAGACTTCCCATACATGTCAAGAAGAGCACTTCACTGGCCCTCTTCAAGAGAAATATTGATGAGTGGATGGGAAATAGAATGTTCACCCCGGGGATCACTCCAGTGGCTCTACTTGATAGATGCACTGGAAACTAATGTCAGGCGGCATGATGCCAGGGCACTTCTCTGGGCTAGGCTTGTAAAGGCTCCAGGGCCATTAACCTAGTACCTGCCTATGAACCTATAAAAATAAACTGAAGCTACCACACCAAGAGCTACACAATCCATGGTGCAATACACACTCAAAAAGTGATCAAACTGATTACATCTTACACTGTAGGCAGATCTGAAGGGAAACAAGGACCAGTAGGCAAAAGAACTACAGTGCAGCCATATAAACCCAAAAAATGGATTAGGTTCCAAAAAGTCACATTAGTATGACTGTAGGCACAAAAGAATGAGCAACCTAATACTGAACACTGTTCATAAACACAAGCTATAAAGTATGCAGTACTGTATATTATGCCAAAGAACTGCTGAATACCAGTAACCAGTTGGCAAAAACTGTAATGTAGGCAATAGGCACAATTGAAGTGCATTACAAATTACATATTGCATAATGACTTGCATTGACATCAGTCACTATTGCACTGCAGGCAGACAGACTGAAGAATGACTGACCAGTAGGCAAAAATATTAATGAGAAAGACCCAAGTTACAGTTTTAAGTTAAACATCTAACACTGGAGGTGAACCTCAGCTTTTTCTACACAATTCTCTCCCTTTCATCCCCCCAAACATGTGAAGAGGCCCCAAATGATGTAAAATATTGCTATCACAAGCTCTCTGGAACAGACTTAAGTGTGAAAGAACAAATGGCTAGGAGGAAAGTCACAAGTTTTAAGGGGAACACACCAAACTATGAGGCAAGAAAAAGGTTATGGAGCAAAAAAGACATTTCAAACTATTCCTACTTTAATCACAAACCAGCCAAAATTCAGGAATGCAGTGTCATAATGACAGGCACTGCATGACATGTACAACATTTTCATACACCTGCCCACTACCTCTCAATCTCTTGGCACACGTGAACAAACCAAAATCATTGGTCGAACAAAGGAGTAAAATCATGGATTTGCTAGAAAACCTCATTTGTGAGGGATGTAGAAGTGCCAATCAAACACTGGGAGACATTTCCACAACCCCCCCCCCCCCCCTTAGCACAGGATCTGTGGACAAAAGCATAAAGCCAGGGAATGTACCATGCATTATGTGGAAGATATGAAACATAAAGTCCATTTTTGCTAGTAGCTTCAGCCCTCAGCATTGTGCTATGCAAACATTTTGTGAGAGAGAACAGACCAAAAATCAGGCAAACGTTCTACATTATCCCAGGACCTACTCTGACCTTATCACAATAATTCCAGTAGACAAAGCCAAAAATGCAGAGAAAATGCATACGAATAGTTTCAAACATTGCTATGAGAACCTTAAAGATACTGGAATAGCAGAATTTGCATTATCATGCAGTAAAACAGTACATTTTGCAGAATTCTCACAGCCCCCCAGTGTCTCAACAAAATAATGCTAGATGAGGTAGATTTTGCAGGAGCATGCATTGCATGAACCTACATTTTTTGATGAGGAACAGACTAAAATTACCAGGCAAACATTTACACACTGTGCAGCATTGTAGCATTCTAGCAGCCCTACCCTTCTCCTAACCTATCAAGTTAACAATTCTAGGCAAGCCAAACACATAGTATAGTCATAACAAGGGAGTTGTAAACATTGTCATAAGTCTGAATTAAGCAAATCTACCACAAGACAAGGGCATTACAGTAGGGATTTAAAATGCTGGGTTTACAAACTAATAACAATGCTAGAATAAGATTCTGCAGCAGCATGTGCTGCACAATCCCTCAGTTTTGTGGAAAAAAAAAAACATCTGGACAATGTCTACATTCTCGCAGGCCCCATCAACCTCCTAACCTCTCAACATAATTAAAACAGCCAAAAATGACTGCAGAACAAGTAGTAACATTAGGGATAGTTTAAAACATTACTATAAACTTAGATAGCAAAACAGTGTTTGCATTAACATGCATTAAGACATCAGTACATTCTGCAGCATTCTCACCCCCCAAAAGTCTCAGCACAATAATTCTAAATGAAATGAAAACAAAATAAAGATAAAGGCGTAGCATTAACAATGTGCTTATATAATACATTACCCCACATTAAAAAAATCCAGACAAACATTGGAACACTGCAACATTCTCACAGGCCCTAACCACACTCCCAACCATTCAACACAATAACTACAGACAACGAAAAAAATTAGTCATTGCATCAGTGAGTTGAACATTGGTGGTATACACAATACTAGAGTAACAGGGTTTGCATTAGTATACATTCAAACGTGTATACCTTCTGCAACATTCTCACAGCCGCTAAATACCCTCCCAACATTAGGCATTTTAAACAATGTACTTATGAATTAAAAATAGTAGAAATCTTTGCAGTAAGCACACATTGTGTGAACCCACGTTTTTGATGAGGAACAGACTGAAAATACAAGGCAAACATTTACTTAATTGTGCATTAAGACATCAGTACATTTTGCAATGCTCACAGCACCTAACCCCTAATGTCTCAGCACAATTCTGGATGAAGTGGTAAAAAAACAAGACAAAAGTGTAACAGTAACAACATGCTTATACATTGTGTGACTTGAGTTTAACAAAAAAATGCAAGGCAAACATTTGAGCACTGTGCAACATTCTCAGAGCCCCTAACCATGCAGCCAACCTCTCAACACAACTAAGAAAAAGCAAAAAAAATTGTCACAGAACAAAGTCGTAGCATCAGGGATAGTTATAAACATTACTGGTATTCACAATACTAGCATAACATGGTTTGCAGTAATGTACATGCAAACATCTATACATTCTGCCACATTCTCACAGAAACTAAGCCCCTCACTAACTTCCCTGCACAATCGTGGACAAAGGAAAAAGTTATGGAACAAAGTTGTAGCATCATGGATAGTTGTAAACGTTGCTGGCATACACAAATCCTGGCATAACAGGATTTATATCTGTATACATTAAAACAGCTCTACCATCTACAGCCTTCTCACATCCCCTATCCCCCCTACCAATTTTTCAGCACAATTAGACAAAATGTAAGATCTGATGTTGTCAGTCTTCATTCATTCTTGACAAATGGGACTTTGTTCTGATCCTTGGAACCAGCTCGGCCATTATACAGATTGCACCAGCCAAAAAACTGTTGAGCTAAGACTCTACCCCCAATGCCCCTCTCTCTATTACCTCAGATCTTGTTTGCCCCTCCGATAACAAGATGCATCAGCTGATACTTTCCAGCTAAATGCTTTAATTATATATTTTCTTTTTTAAGACATAATTCTTATACCTTTAAATAGTTTCCTTTTTCTCTTGTGTTATTTTTAGGGCTCATAGATTAGCTCTCTACCCTTCTTACCTAATGGTAATTTGTATTGTCACTGTTGGTAATTTTCCCTTCCCTTTTACCTTTTAGTTAATCTTTTTCTGTACCATTGCTGGTATTTCCCTCCTATACTGTTTTTGTATTTCTCCCTACCATTGTTGGTAGTCATCTTCTCTGTTCTTCAGTGTGTGTGTAGTGTGTGTTTTCTTCTTTTAAATGGCAGAAAAGCAGAAAGGTATGTCGGACTTCAAACAGTGCCAGGATTGTGGAAGAAAGATTCCCAATTCAGATGGGTATCTTTCATATGTATATTGCTTGAGTGCACCCCATTTGGAAACTGATTGTAAGCTCTGCCAAGGCTTTAGTTCTAGAACATTGGCAGAACATCAGAATACGTCGATTCTGAAAACATTGTTAAAAATCCTCCTTTGATGAATAAGAAGTTATGTACTCACCATAATGTTCCATCTAAGTAGGTAAACTTTATTTGTCAGCAACCTATGGGTATCGGATCCATATCGGATCCGAGCCGGCAGCTTCAAACAGCTAAGATCCGAGCTCCAAGCTCCTCCCCTTTACCCATAACCCCCTGCTATCCCTTCCTGTCCTCAGATCGAGTTTGCTTATCAGCATAAAGCATAGAACACCAAATAACCACCTCCATACTCTAACCTAAGACAATCCGCAATGACAAGCAGGATTCCTTTGAGTATCCATATGGGTTAGGGGGACGGAGTGAGGGTCGGTTGCTGACAAATGAAGTTTACCTACTCAGATGGAACGTTATGGTGAGTACATAACTTCTTAATCTGAAGTAGTTAACTTCATTTGTACATCAACCTATGGGACAGAGTCCCCAGCTACCTAATTCTTGGGAGGTCCTCATGGAAGGATGTTCCAGAGCACTGCAGAGTCGAAGGATGCTCTCCCTCTAGAAAAAATATCCAATTTGTAATGGTTTATGAATGTATGAGATGAAGCACAAGTGGCTGCTGAACAAATGTCATCCAACGACACCCTAGATTGAAAAGCAGTAGAGGTAGTGCTCGATCGAATAGAATGGGCATGGACTCCTTCAGGTGCAGACTGGCCAGAACTCTCATATGCCAAAAGGATACATTGTGAGATCCATCTGGACAAAGTGACTTTTGATACAGGTTTTCCCAAAGTGGGTTTAGCAAAGGATACAAAAAGCTGGTCTGATTTCCTGTGATCAGCTGTCCTGTGCAAATAGAATCTCAGTTGCCTATGTACGTCAAGAGAGTGTAACCTGTATTCACCTTTATTCTGGTAATTTGGAAAGAAGACTGGTAAATTAATAGATTGGTTGATATTAGACTCCGAAGCAATTTTGGGCAGAAAGGAGGGATTGGTCCTGAGTGAAACTCTATCTTTGTGAAAAATCAAATATGGTGGCTTGGCGCAAAGGGCTTGAAGTTTCAAAACCCTTCTGGCCGAAGTAATGGCAACAAGAAAAACTGTCTTCCAAGATAAGTATTTCAGATCCACCGAAGTTGCAGGCTCAAAGGGAGGAGCTGTCAGAGACTGAAGGACAAGGGTTAAGTCCCAAGGAGGGACTGCATCTTTAACCGGAGGCCTTAAAAGAAAAGTGCCTTTTAGGAAGGTCTTACATATTTTAGACGAGGTCAAAGGGCCGAGATCACTCCCAACATGATAGTGAGAGATTGCAGCCAGCTGGACTTTGACCGTAGAAGAGCTAGCACCTTGGTCGAATAAGCCTGACAGAAAATCTAATACTGCCGGCAACGGAGCTGTAAAGGGATCTAAGTTTTGATGCTCCACCCAAATACAAAAACGCTTCCATTTCCTATTATAAATCCTTCTCATAGGTGGCTTGTGAGCAGCTACTAGTATAGCCTTGACAGGGGACGAGATACCGGGAGCCCTAGCTATCAGTGGAACTGGATCAACCAAGCTGTAAGCTTGAGGTTGCCCAGGTTCGGGATTGACAGGCCTGATGGGTGAGAGATCAGATCCGGGATGGGATCTAGAATCCATGGGGGATTCACTAGATGAGACCATAGACATGAGAACCAAGGTTGACGAGGCCAGAATGGGGCAAAGAGGATTATTCTGCTCCCTAACCATCGGGCTTTCTGTAAGAATGTTAGCATCAGGGGAAGAGGAGGGTAAGCATAAAGTAGACCGGGTGACCAAACATGCACCAGAGCATCTCTGGGGGATTCCTCGGGTGGGGGAATTAGAGCAAAGTAGTCACTGCACTTTGCGTTCGAAGGCGAGGCGAAAAGATCACAACGAGGTTGACCCCACTTGGAGAAGATTAGCTTCGCTACTCTGGGGTTCAGAGACCACTCGTACGGTGAGAGGATGGTTCGACTCAGTCTGTCTGCCAAGATATTGGACCAGCCCGGAATGTGCATCACTATGAGAAAGCGGTTGTTGGATATCGCCCATTCCCACACTCTCATGGCCTCCCGACAAAGTGGATAGGACCTGGTTCCCCCTTGTTTGTTGATATACCAGACAACCGAAATATTGTCTGTCTGAATTGCAATTGTCCCCAAGGGAAGAAGGCTGTGAAGTGCTTGCAACGCCAAAAGCACTGCTCTCATCTCTAGGACATTGATATGCAAAAAGGTCTCTGAATGGGTCCACGTGCCTTGGACAGTCCTGCCCATGCAGTGCCCACCCCACCCAAGGCGAGAAGCATCCGTGGTCACCGTGGTTAGAGGAGGGGACATAGAGAAGGGGCGCCCTTTCTGGAGGTCTGGGGACTGGAGCCACCATAAGATGGCTTTCCTGCAAACCCTGCTGAGGGGAATGGAGAAGCTCAGGGGATGTCGCAGGAGGGACCATTGGACTTGCAAGGTCCACTGAAGAACTCTCATTTTCAAGCACGCTAAGGGTAGAAGGTTGATAGTTACCGCCATCGAGCCTAAAGCCCTCAGGACCAATTCCACAGGGGGAGCTGGGGATTGTAGAAGGGCCAATATGTGAAGTTTTCTAGTTCAAAGCCGGTCCGGAGTCAAGCAGGCTAGAAGCTGGTTTGTGTTCAATCTGGCTCCAATGAAATCTCGGATTTGGGTTGGAAGAAGGGAAGATTTTCTGATGTTGATTGTGATCCCCAGCCAGGGAGCTAGATGGAGAAAGTAGTCTCTGGTTGCGCATAGTAGATGCCTGGTGGGGGCAGTCAGGAGCCAGTCGTCCAGGTACAGAAAGACCTGAATTCACTGGAGTCTCACGTGGGCTGCTACAACTGTCAAAACCTTGGTGAACACCCTGGGGGCTGTGGTGAGACAAAAGGGAAGGACCCTGAACTGGTAATGGCTGGCTCCTAGCTGAAAGCGGAGAAACCTCCTGGATCATCTGTCCATCAAAATGTGGTAGTACGCATCCTTGAGGTCTATGGAGCACATCCAGTCATTCTCCTGCAGAAGTGGTAGAATGGATTGGAGGGTGACCATCCGGAAATTTTCTTTGGCTACTGACAGGTTTAGGAAGGACAGGTCGAGGATTGGTCTTAAGTCCCCCATCTTTTTTGGCACCAAGAAGAACCTGGAATAAAAGCCCAATCCGGACTAGTCTGGGGGGATGTGCTGGATTGCTCTTTTTTCTAGCAGCTGGAGGATTTCCTCGGCTGCCGCCTCCCTTTGATTGGGTGGGACATCAGGGAGGCTTCAAGGAGTGGGAGGGGGATTGAGAAGGGGAATTTTGTAGCCTCTGGATATGATCTGAAGCACCCAGCAATCTGTAGTAATGGACTCCCAAGTTGCTAGGTGCCTCAAGAAACTGCCCCCGACTGCCTCCAGAGTGGAGCAGTCAGGTAACCCTTCAGGGTTTCTGCATGGGCCGATCAGAGAAAGGTTCTCTGGACCCGAAGTTCTTTGGACCCCCCTCTGCCTCTAGGGCGGCGCCCACTCTGTCCTCCTCTGCCTCTGAAGGACGAGGGGTCCGGAGCAAAATGGGATTGTTGAGACTTCCGGAACCACATCTTCTTCTGTCCCTTTTGGTTCCTCGAGAAGGACCTCTGGGGAGCAGAGAAGCGGACTCCAACGGCAGACAACGTCTTCCCGTCTTTCTCGCTCTGGACCAATGTGTCGCCTATGGTCTTGCCAAAAAAGGGCAGAACCATCATATGGGGCATTTGCGAATGACACCTTGAAGGTTCCGTGAAATCACAGTAACGGAGCCACGCCTGTCACTATTGGACGATGCCTGCTCCGCTGGCTCTAGCGGCTACTTCCGTGGCATGGGATAGTAATCGCATAGAGGTATTAGAGATAGATTTGAGAGTGGCTATTCGGGTTGAGAACACTTTCTTATCCTCCGCCGACATATTCTTTGATGAGATCCCGCTGGAGTCATATCACGTGTGCCATATAATTCAGCGACCTCACAGAAAAGGTGGCTGAAGTGAACACCCGCTTCCCCAGATGCTCCATCGTCTGAGACTCCTTGTCTGGAGGATGGACCGAGGAACTCTACCGGGCCAGTTCCCTTTTGATGGCGGCTACCACCAACATGGCATCTACCAGGTCTCCCTTGCTCCAACATGACTTATCCGAAGGGGGGCTGAGGACTTTGTCAGGCCTCTTTCGAATGGGCTCCACAGTGTCCGGTTCCTTCCACGCCCTGGTAGTAATCAGGTCTACCAGGGGGTCGGCGGGAGGGGACACCCAAGAGGTAGATGGGCCTGTGTCAAACACCTCCAGAAACACAGACTCGTCAGAAGAAGGTTTTGGGGCTGACCACCCCTCTCTGATCCGAAGCATCTCCATGATGTCTCTGAAGGAGATGTCTTCGGGGAGTGACCTTGGGGAACCTTCCCCTTCCTCCAAGTCTGTGTCCTCTGTCAAGGACTCAGGTGAGCCCAAGTGCCTCCTTTTGCACTTGCGTTTGTGAGGACCCTCCTCGGGGGGGTTGTCCGAGGAGGCCTCACCAATTACATCCTGTTCTGGCAAGGGAACAATCTGGGATGTTTGTGCAGGCTGTACCTGGGACCGGGTGATGGAAGGTAGACCCATCTGAGAGGGAGCGCAGGGTGGAGCCGTAGCCGAAGCCAGGGACCTGGAGTCCCTCGACAATACCCACTACACAACATCAAATGCCAAAGGATAGCTGCTCTCTCTCAGATCCGAGAGCAGACCCTCCCTCTGATCTGATGTGCGGATCAGGGCCGGCGCCGAGGCGGTCAGATCCGTAGGGCCAGCATGCTTCGACCGCGATGGAGCAGAAGTCATACTGACACCTCCGGATCTGAAGCTCAGCTCTTGGCTCCGAGAGCTCAGATCCGAAGAAAAGGGACCCGATAGACTCAAGGGTGCCATCGGAGCCAAAGTACCAGACACTATCGGCACCGATGCTCCCCCGGCTCTGAAGGCTCCGAACCCTGATAGTGGGTTGGAGAAGGAGTGATCAGGGTGTAAAAGGGGGTCGAGCTCCCCCCGAAGGTGGGGGAGGCAGGAGCACTCCCATCTGCATCTGGGCCTGGAGGAACCTACGCATCATCCGGTCCAAGTCTGCATCGGAGATGCTACAGGTAGACCTCGACGAGGCCACCGAAGCGGGCCGGGAATGCTGCCTCGATGACCTCAAAGGTGACTGGGTCTCCTCCTCCTCCGGCTCTGGTGAGAAAAGGGGAGATCGGAGCCAGGAAGGAGAAGAACCGGAGGCCATAGGCGGAGAAGCTCGCTTAGATGGCGGCGCCGAGGAAGAGGTCTCGGCCTGCCTCTTGTGCTGTTTGTGCTTCTCCTTCCTAGCTTCCCTCTCCTCTTGTCCAAGGGTGGGAGGGTGAGTCCTGGCCAGAGAGAGAGAAGGTGGTGCTGCCGAAGCCTCAGCAAGAGCCACAGAGGGACTGGAGGACGAAGCCAAGTACGTGGGCAACAGTCCCGCCAGAATCAGCTTAGACCTCCTGTCCTGAGGGCCCTGGGGTTGAACGCTGCACAAATAGTGCAGCCTGAGGAGAGATGTTCAACCCCAAGGCAAATAACTCACCAAGTGTGGCCATCCACTGGGGACAGCTTATGGCCACACTCGGTACATTTAGAAAAGAAAGCTTTGGGCACCTCAGACATATACTACTCACACACTAGGCCCCAAAACTGACACACCTTAACACACACACACTGGGAGGGAATACACTCAAACTGACTAACAAAACAAAGGTACACTAATCTAGCTAGGTAAGATAACACACACACAACAATTTTCTGACAAAAAAAGGGCAGAAAAGAAAGATTTTTCTCACAAACTCCTATCCTCCACCTGGAAGCTCGTTCACAACCGTGGCAGACGAGATCTGAGTTCAGGAAGGGATAGCAGGGGGTTCTGGGTAAAGGGGAGGAGCTTGGAGCTCGGATCTTAGCTGTTTGAAGCTGCCGGCTCGGATCCGATATGGATCCGATACCCATAGGTTGATGTACAAATGAAGTTAACTACTTCAGATGCCATGTTTAAGCCAGAATCCTTCACTAAAACTGAACATAAAAAGAGAAGTCATTCAGTGCTGGGCTTTCCATTGGCAACAGCCTCAAAAAGGCATAAGTCTTTGGTTCCATCAGTCTCCTTGGAACCAAAGAGCAAGATTCCTAAACTAATTGTTAAACAAACATCGGCACCGACAGTTATGGCCCCCTCAGTACCAACAGTTTCAACACTGACTTTGACAACTTTGGTGCAAATAATTTCATTGGCACCAACTCTGACACCCTTGGCACTGACAGTTTTGTCAGCTCCGACCTTGATAACCTTGGCACTGACAGTTGTGTCAGCACCGGCATCTTTGACCTCCCACTCGGTTCTAACTTCTCTATCTGCTCTCCAGCATAAAGTGCCTAAGCATAAAACTTTAGTACTTCCCAGAACAAGGTACTTTCCTTCTATAGACCCCTTCTGGGTCATCTTCCCAGTCCTTTCTTGGATAGGCCAGAGCCTCCCTCTGGGATGTCAGTCCAATCTACCAGAAGTCTTTTCAAGGTAGACATGGTGAGATTAGTGGATCTGTTTTTGGCAGCCAGGGTCTTCCTGCACCTACTCAGCCCTCCCTTCCACCTGGAGCTGAGGTCTTCACTCCTAGCACTCCTCCTGATTTTCCTCCTCTGACCTCATCACCAGGTTTGGAGCCCACCATTTAGATTACCCTGGTTCCAGCTGTTATGTTACTGACAGTAGCTCCTTCTTCAGTGCATGGATTGGCTCTGATGTCTTTGGTTCCAGCGGAACTGATAGACTCTCGGGGCAGTAGCTTGTCTGTAGATTTGGAGGGCTCCAGTATGGTCCCTATTGTTTTCTTGGGGTTGTCCTTGGCTCTCAGAAACCTGACAGTTTTGGACTGTTGTCTGTAGATTTGGAGGGCTCCAGTATGGTCCCTATTGTTTTCTTGGGGTTGTCCTTGGCTCTCAGAAACCTGACAGTTTTGGACTCTTCCCCAGTTCCTGTTTTGGAGGGCAGTCTTTCAGGGAAGGGTGTGACCCTGGTTCTGATGTTGTCTTTCTCAGTTACAGGCTGGGGAACCTACATCAGAGTGTCACATCTTTGTACCTTCTGGACTGCAGCTGCCACCATCTTTCACATCAGGACAGCGGGCACTAAAACTGCAAGATATCCATGTTCAGGGCTCCTCATCTTTGGAGTCTTCTTCAGAGATCCCCACTGAGGAACCACCCTGTAAGAAGACTTGCAAGAGGAAGCATTTAGGGTCTCCAGAAGAATATATCACAGAAGACATAGACTATAAAGAGAACTCATCCATGTGGTTCATCACTCATGCAGTTGAGGGCAAGACGAGGGCAGCAGGTTCAGGGATTGCTATAAGGCGCCATACCTGGATGCATTTGTGTGACTTCATGGAAGCTTTCAAGTCTTCCTTTGCCAGTGCTCCTATTGACAAATCTTTCTTGTTTGGCCTCAAAGTCAGAAACAGACTAGCTAGGTGTGAAAAAAATGGAAAGACCCTTTCTTCTATTGGGCATTCATTTTCCTCCTCCTCAAATATCCCACTCTAGGAATCAGAGGAGTGGGAAAATGTGGTTCAAGAAGTCCCAAGGGCCTTTTCAGGATACACATGGTGAATACTCCCCTTGGGGCAGAGGGGGAAGTTCTAATGGAAGATGCCCTCCCCATGGCAGAGGTGACCCATGAAATCAGGGCTTCAGGGACTACTTCTCTGGACTGTCCTACCAGTGCTCCTGAATGAAGGCCTGATTGCTTACCTCTGGACCAGACAGCCTGGCTATTGATAACTTCGGATACTTGGGTGCAGAGAAATATCACCAGAGATTTCCATAGTCCCTTTACTCTCCTTCCAAACTCTCCAAAAAGAGTCCATGATGTTCCACCCAATCTGAGAGACCAAGCAGCAGTAGAGGTTCAAAAGCTGCTGGAAAAAAGAGTCATCCAAGAAGTCCCACCAGACCAAAGAGAATCTGGATTTTACTCAAGATTCTTTTTAGTGCCAAAAAAGACAGGGGACTGGAGACCTGGAAACCAACTTTGGATCTCAGCCTTTTGAACAAGTTCATTCAGCAAACAAAATTCTGGATGGTCACTGTTCATTCTATTCTTCCCTTTCCAGAGGAAAATGACTGGATGTGCTCTATAGACCTTCAGGACCCGTATTGCTACATAAAGATGGACAAATGCTCCAGATGGTTTCTCCATTTCTGGCTGGGAGCCAGTCATTTTCAGTTCAGAGTGCTGCCTTTCAGTCTCACCACAGTCCCCCGGGTGTTCACTAAATGCATGGCAGCGGTAACAGCTCACTTGAGACTACGCGGATTCTGAGTGTTTCTATAACTAGATGATTGGTTCCTCACTGCCCCCACCAGACATCTATTGCTTCAAGCCACAGACTTCATATTTCTTCCTTTCCACTCCCTGGGCATTATGATCAACAAAGAGAAGTCACCGTTGACTCCATCACAGGACCTAGAATTTATAGGAGCATGCCTCAATACAAACTCTTGTGTAGCTTCTCTCTCTCTACACAGACCACACAAAATAAGGACACAAGTATAATTCATCATATCAAAAGACAAAGTGCCTGCTCTTCTCGTCCTCCAAGCCCTGGGATCTATGGCAGTGACCATAACCTTAGAGCCCCTGGCAACGTTTCACATGAGACTGCTTCAATGGCTATTAGATGTGCAATGGTTGATGCTGACACACCCAATGTTTTATCCAATTTTGATAAACTGCTGCAAGCAGGATCTATCCAGGTGGATGACGTCAGAGGAAAATCTTTGGAGCCGCTCCTTCACTCCCTCTCTGCTTATGGCCATAGTGACCATGGATGCTTCTCAGATTGGGTGAGAGGGGCATTATCTGGGAAGAACAGTTCAAGGCACTTGGTCCCCACAAGAGGCCAATCTGCACATCAGTGTCCTGGAATTGAGGTCAGTGCTTCTAGCATCGCAAGCCTTTCGGTCTGTCCTTCCTTCTGGGATCATTGCAATTCAATCAGACAACATGTCTGTAGTCTAGTACATCAACAAACAGGGTGGAACCACATCTTATCCCCAGTGCTGGGAAGCTCTAAGGATATGGCAATGGGCGATCTCTTCCAAATGCTTTCTAATAGCAACACATATCCCGGGAAGCTCCAATGTGATAGCGGACAAACTGAGCAGATGCATCTTCCTGCCTCATGAGTGTTCTTTCAATCCTAAGGTAATTATGAAAACTTTTGTCATCAGGGCCAGCCTTGCTGCGACCTGTTCTCCTCCCCAATAAACAACAAATGCAGCAGCTATTTTGCCTTAATTCCCCTGCAGGGGGAATCCCATAGAGACACACTCCTCCTTTATTGACCCCCAGGACTACTTTATGCCTTTCACCTATTCCCTGTCATTACCCTGTTCTTGAAGAAAGCCCAAAGATTGAGATGCAAGGTGATCCTCATTGTACCCTATTGGCCCTGTCAAGTCTGGTTCCCCTTCCTTTGGCCTTACCTGATTCAACGTCCTTGGATTCTGGACCCAGTTCCAGATCTGCTGTCTCACCCACAGGGATTGGGTGATCCCAACCTTCACAGTCTCAAGCTGATGGCTTAGTATCTCCAATGCCATTAATTTCCAGGCAGAACAGATTACCCTCCTCAGTGCAAAAAATCCTTCTGGCTTCTCATAAACCATCTACCAGGAAACTCTATTTTAGCAAATGGAAGAGATTTCCAATTTGGGCATGTGCAAATAATTCAAATCCCTTTCAAGCACCTGTTGACAAGATCTTGGCATTCCTGGCTTCACTTTTTGATCAAGGAGCTTCAGCTTCTGCCATCAAGGTCCAATTAGCAGCCATTTCCAATTTCCACAATAGGTCTGACAATCACACCTTAATTTCCCACTATTTATGCAAAGTTTTTCTTATGCAATCATATATTATCACCTGCTATATTTTATAACTGTATGTCTAAACCACAATGCTCATATAAATGTATGTATAGTATGTTAGCAATTGTTTTGGAGCTTTTATCCCCGGGCCTCTACTGAAAATGGACAGCTCTGTCCAGTCGGACCTCCCTAGTAAATAAATGTAAAATAAAAAATAAATAAAGGTGCTCTTCATCTAAAGTCACCATTTAAGGATTCTATAGCTCCATGGGAATTGACCCTAGTACTACAATCTTTTGTTGTCCAGTCATTTGAGCTAGCAGCTGCTTGTGATCTCAAGTTCCTGTCATGGAAAACTTTTTTTCTGGTGGCTGTCACTTCTGCCAGGAGAGTTTCTGAATTGCAGGCATTCCCGCGGATTCTTAAAAGCTTGCATGGAGTGCAAGATCAGTACAGGAGCTCAAGCAGGCAATATGTCTGCCGTGCGATCCATGAACAGTCTGCAGGGGTGTGCAACAGCGCTCCTGCACTAATCTTGCATGGACTAAGCCCTGGTATGCAAATCACCCCATTTGCAGGTGTAATCCATGCAAATAAGGTGATTTTGCAATCCAGGAAGCATGCAAAAGTCCGTGCAAGACTAGTGCAATCTATAGAAATGTACTCGGTTAGTAACAGAGTATATTTCAGCAAAATGCAAAACGGAGCTATGACAGCTCCAAATAAAGGCTGCATATCATGTAGTAAGCATGCCAATGGCCAAGTATAAGGCCATTGGCATTCCAAACAGTTTAAAAAATAAAAAAAATCAACTTTTATTTTTTTTAGCCAGTCTCGGCTGTTTAAGCAGCGAGCAAATGGGATCAGGGGAAATAATAAAATAAACCTAAAATAAGCATTCTAACTAAAGTCAGTATTCTTCCATGCAAGTCAGGGGCAGGCAGAAGACAATCTGGCCAGTGAGTAGTGGTTGCTAAGTGGAAGGCTCAGTGTAAGACATGTAACTATGCATTAGCAAGCAATCCTATGCAAATGAGGGGAAGGATAGTGAATCCCAGTTTTCCCCAGCATGTGAGTCAAGTCCCAACAGTGTAAGAGTACGAATAGCCTGGTGCAAGCCTAGGAGTTAGGTGACATCATTTGGGGGGTGTCAGGCATACTGTAAGCGGATTGGAGCCCCGTGGCTTGGGTTTGCTCCTAGCTTAGCATAGTTAAGCTAGGGGGTGTGTCTAAACCTGCTTAGCACTCTTTACAAAGCCTAAGTGGGTGTCCATGCCATGCACCGGGCTTTACAGGAAGAAAAAGAGGTTAAACCTGGAAATAGCAGCAGTGTGCACATGTGAGCACTCTGTTTGTGTGGCATGCACACAGGCTTAAACAGGAAGACAATGGGAAAGGGAAAACAGCATTAGGAAGGTAATCAAAGAGAACTAGCTTAGCTGGCAGGTGAAATGTGTCAGAATCAGCCAATTACACAGGCAGCAGACCAGCCCAGCCCAAAACACTACTATAAACTAAGCAAACACCTTCCCCTCTGGTTTTTCCCACACACTACACCACCAGTGTAAACAAGTGGGGAGCTTTTAACACTCACAACAGCAAAATGTTAGGGTCTGCAATAGCTATCATACAACTTGTGGAAGAGGCTGAGGGTGGTGAGGATATAAATGCAGCCATGCAACCCACAGTGAGGAGACGGAGAAGAGTGTACAGACCCAGGTTAACCTACCAAGGGCTACATGAGCTGGAGATAGTGGAGCGCTACTGGGTGGACAGGGACCTCCTACAGTAAATTGTTGAGCTGTGCCGGCAATCCCTGACACACAGAACTAACAGACGGGAACCCATCCCAGTGGATACTAAGGTATGTGTAGGCCTAAGAATACCAGCTACAGGTACCTTCCAAAGGCCAACTGGGGATATGATGGGGATTTCACAGGCATCAGCATCCAGGGTACCCCACCAGTTCATGGATGCCATGTCAGCACATGTCAGTGAGCACGTATATTTCCCTAACACCCGTGAGGCGTTGGCCAGCAATATGCATCTCTTCCACCAAACAGTAGAATACCCTGAGGTAGTGGGTGCAATAGACTGCATGCACATATGCATCAAAGCACCACACTTTGAACGGGGTAGCGTCTACATCAACCACAAGGGCTTCCTCTCCACAAACTGCCAGGTCATGTGCGATGCCCAGGGCATAATAATGAATGTGTGTGCTGGCTGCCCTGAAAGCTATCACGATTCCCACATCTGGCATCTGATGCAGCTGTACCAGAGATTTGCCAATGGGGACATCCCACACAGTCACCTAGTGGGGGATGCTGGATACGCACTGGAGCCGTGGCTGATGACACCCATCAGAAATGCACACACACCTGAACAAGAACTCCATAATGAGGCACACACACAAACAAGAATCATAATAGAGCATGTGTTTGGGATGCTCAAGTCATGGTCCTGGTGCCTGGACACATCAGGTGGAGCCTTGCAGTACTCACCAGCTACATGTACCCAAATTGTCTTTGTATGTGCCATGCTACACAATATGATCCTGTGGAAACAGCTGCAGAAGGAACAGCAAGGGGCAGAGCCACACAGCCCCCCCCCCACCATTGCCAAGGCCTGCATAGGCACTGAGTGACTCGGAGGAGGAACAACCTGAGCCTGCCCCAATAGGCAGAAGGAAGTGTGCCCAGTATGCCCTGGCCTTGGCAAAGAGGCAACGCATAGCACATACACTGACATGGGAGGGACCCAAGGAATAACAGCTCTCTCCGACTCTCACATACAGTAAAAGGGATGCCAAACATTACACTACCTGTGCCTAATCATGTGTAGGGAGTGTACTATGTGCCCTGCAGCACCACCCTCAATACTGGGACACCCACAAGGTAAGTGACTCACACATGCCAGTCGGGGGGGGGGGTCACATACCCAACAACAGTCACAGCCAGCAGGGCAGGTGTAGACAAACACAAACAAATGCTGTGCTATGGCCTCTGAATGAGGCCTATGGGTAACCCCCTCCCAGGCCTACACAGACAGACTACAACAAGTCAGGCAGTGGAATGTCAGTTCTGAAGGCTAGGAAGTCAGAAACTAATGTGTAGGTAATTAAAAGCTAAGATCTGTAGTACACTGATATGCCTCTAGCCAGCATGATAGGTAAGACTACAGACTGATATGGAGTGCCTGACATACAAGTACAGTCCTAGCAAACGTGTACAAGTGTCAGAAATATAGTAACAGTCAGGTGTGCCCCCCCAATCCTGTGTAGAAATGGAGAAATAGTCAGGTGTGCCCCCCCATCCTATGTAGAAATATAGTAACAGTCAAGTGTGCCCCCCCAATCCTGTGTAGAAATGTAGAAATAGTCAGGTGTGCCCCCCATCCTACGTAGAAATATAGTAACAGTCAGGTGTGCCCCCCAATCCTGTGTAGAAATAGTCAGGTGTGCCCCCCCATCCTATGTAGAAATATAGTAACAGTCAGGTGTGCCCTCCCCAATCCTGTGTAGAAATGCAGATATAGGTGTGTGTGCCCCCCATCCTATGAAGAAATATAGTAACAGACAGGTGTGCCCCCCAATCCTGTGTACAAATGTAGAAATAGTCAGGTGTGTGTGCCCCCCCCCATTCTACGTAGAAATATAGTAACAGACAGGTGTGCCCTCCCCAATCCTGTGTAGAAATGCAGAAATAGGTGTGTGTGCCCCACATCCTACGTAAAAATATAGTAACAGACAGTTGTGCCCCCCAATCCTGTGTAGAAATGTAGAAATAGGTGTGTGTGCCCCCACCATTCTACATATAAATATAGTAACAGTCAGGCATGCCCCCCCCCAATCCTGTGTAGAAATAGTCAGGGGTGTGTGCCCCCATCCTATGTAGAAATATAGTAAAATGTGTGCCCCCCCAATCCTGTGTACAAATGTAGAAATAGTCAGGTGTGACCCCCCCCCCATCCTATGCAGAAATGTAGTAACAGTCCATGTCAAATGATCAACAGATACCCTGCAAAGACGGCATGCTACCTGTAGGTGTACAACACAAAGGTCAGCACTGAAGTACAAACTTCCTGGACCTGATCCACACATTCAGTACAGACGGCCATACTGGGCATGCCCAAACACACAGAGTAATGAAGGCAATGTCAGTCAACAACATATTGAAAGGTCATACTGGGCATGCTCACACACTTAAACACATGAAGGCCATGTCTGCAAACACCAGTGGACCAGACATATCTGGAAGCTGCAGATGTTAGTGCAAACACTCCTCAGTATGGACCACACATGCTTTGCACACACAGTGGATAGGAATACAGGCATATATCTAAGGACAACACACTATAAATAAGCCAAAGGTAGACATACATAGATGTGTGGAAGAGGGTGATTGTGACAAGGAGCCATCCATGGCTCTCCCACCCAGCACACAGCCAAAGGGCCACAACCACATGAGGGTCTGATGTCACACACTGCAGATACTTGCCACCAGTATCTGTCAGCATTACAGAGTATGTGATGCACGTGCCAGCTGTGCAACATGACTGTTCAAGGAAGTAGTCATCTAGCAGCTGTATACACGTACCTGTGGCATATGACCCAGGTTGTGCTCGCATGTGGCATGTCAACCCCTAGATGAATGGGTTATGGCCCATGCACACACACTGCCCTCCCCATAGCCCCACTATGAAATACATCTTTGGGAGAGTTGTATCCCAGTAATCTCTGTGGCGCATCCCATAACTGCATACTGCTGTAGTGTGATAAACTAGTTAGGTAGGAGTTCTCACCCCAGCCTTAGCAAGTGTGTGTGTGTGTGTGTGTGTGTGTGTGTGTGTGTGTGTGTGTGTGTGTGTGTGTGTGTCTGACGCTGTCTGAGTAAAGCACAATGCTTTTTAGGGTAGTCACACTCCCTACAATTGCAATGCTCTACTTTGGTAAGGCTGCTGATGTCATCCACCTAGAAATACATCCTTGGAAAGGTTGTATCCCAGTAATCTCTGTGGCACATCCCATAACTGCATACTGCTGTTGTGTGATAAACTAGTTAGGTAGGAGTTCTAACCCCAGCCTTGGCAACTGTGTGTATGTGTGTGTGTCTGACTCTGAGTAGAGAGCAATGCTTTTTAGAGTGGTCACACTCCCTACAATTTAAATGCACTACTTTGGCAAATCTGCTGATGTCATCCACCTAGAAATACACCTCTGGGAAGAATGTAACACAGTAATCTCTGTAGCATGTCCTGTAACTGTGTACTGCTGTAGTGTGATAAATAGCTGTTCTACTCCCAGACATGGCATGTGTGTATGTGTTTGTGTGTGTGTCTGACCCTGTCTGTGTAGAGAGCAATGCTTTTAGGGTAGTCACACTTCATACAATTTGTATGCTCTACCTTGGCAAAGCTGCTGATGTCATCCACCTAGAATTACACCTCTGGGAAGCTGTAGCCCAGTAATCTTCATAGTGCATCCTGTAACTGCATACTGCTGTAGTGTGATATAGACCTCTGTTAGGGTTTCGATACCCACGCATGTCGGTTGTGTATGTTTTGTGTGTGTTCCACTGTCTGTGTGAGCAGCAATGCATTTTAGGCTAGTCACACTCACTACATATCCAATGGCCTACTTTGGCATTTCTGCTGATGTCATCCAATTGAAATACACCTTTGGGGAAGGAGGTCTTCAGTGATCCATGTGGTGTGTCCTATAACAGCTCCATGCTGTAGTGTGATATAGACCTTTGTTAGGGGTTCTATACTCATGCATGTCAGTTGTGTATGTTTTGTGTGTGTTCCACTGTCTGTGTGGGGAGCAATGCATTTTAGGCTAGTCACACTCAGTACATATCCAATGGCCTACTTTGGCAAGCCTGCTGATGTCATCCAATGTGAAATACACCTTTGGGAAGGGGTACTCCAGTAATCTCTGTGGCGAGTACTATAACTGCGTAGTGCTGTAGTGTACTAAACTAGGTAGGTAGGGGTTCAACTCATAGACATGACAGGTGTGTGTGTGTGTGTTTGTTTGTAACTTGCATATCCTGTGTGGAGGTGGGTGTGAGTGTGTGACACCTGGGCCCAATGTGGGGTGGGTTTTGCAAATGTCTTTTATGGTGGCCCTACATCACAATGCCCACTGTACAGGGATAACAGATGTAAAATAGCTGAAAGGCTGGGGTGCAAATCCATACCCATTCATGTGACATCATGGCCAGGCAATCACAGTTAGCAACCCCAATATTACCCAGAGCACACATTGAACCCATGTCACATACACACACACACATGCCGAGGCAACAGTCAATATGTATGTAGTACACTGCATATTGGCAAGTGATAGTAACTATGGAGTGATTACAGTGGCCTACAGAGGGCATGGCACCCTGTCCATCTGTCCAATAGGCACATACATGCAGACAGTGCACCTTCCCCATGTTCCCCACTGGACACCTGCAACACCTGTGGTGCCATCACGTGACCCACAAAGGACATACCATGCCTGAAAACATGCCCTGTATGGACAGATTTCACTGACACCAGGGAATGCTGGTAGCATGTTATCAATGTAGGTGCAGGGTTAACCTGCTGTCCATTACCAGTTCCTGCCACAGGTGGCCACGACTGGCACATTTCATGATAATCTGTGTACATAACATGGGCCCGACACCCCAGGTACAGTTCCACATGTCACTGTACATACATGTGGGAGGTGTGCACATCCCAAACACCATCCATGTCATGAATTAGGGAACACATACATGGCAGGCAATGAACAGCATTGGCCACACACAATAGTCACTCAGGTGACTGGATGGTGTATACTATACCCACCTGTGTGGGCAAATGCAGAAACCACAGGCCTGAGCCATAATGCAGACCATTGTCATGTGGCCTGATGCCAAGGTGTACCCATCACCTAGCCTTGTATAGCCATCTGCCACAGTCAACCACCACATACCCATGCAGAAATGCACCTATGCATGTCAGTACTGGTAGCCTGTGTGTTTGTGTGTATTTTATGATGCGTATGATCACATCCACACTCACTACAACTCCCAGTGGCATACTGACGTATGCTGTCTGATGTCAGACACCTCCCCATACCCTTTGCCCATATAACCTCCATATGACCCATGTGGTGCATGTGATACCTGCACAGTAATGTGTTGTGGCAATCTCACTAGTGATGAGCTGTATCTCTGGTCCTGCCAAGTGTGTATATGTGTTTGCGTTCCTGTGAAAGTGTGGCTGTGTTGACGCTGGCACCTGTTCATGTGGACAGGCACATGTACATCACCTACCATATAGCTACCATATCCCTGTTGCAGATGTCACTCACCATCACATATATATTCTGCAGACTCCACAACAGTTAACCTATGTGGTGCATCCAACAACTGCATAGGACTGTGATAGCAGTACATAGTCATCAGGGGTTTGATACCCTGTGCTTGTAGGTGTGTGACACAAACATGCTTAGTTTTTACTCTCCCACTCCTCCCTGACTTGCCGGTGACTCTGTCTGCCTCCCTCACTCCCTCACTGGTGGATGTGGAGATGTACAGCTGCTTTGCTGAGGCAGAAGCTTGTGATTTTGTAAGTGATGGTCATGATCAGCTGATGGTTTGTGCACCAATTGCAGTCCTTTTCTAGCTGATTGCATGTGGAACAGCTGTGGTAACATTCCCATAGCCAATTGCATGGAACACACTACAATATCTAGGAACATCATGTTGGTGTTGGGCCGTAACAGGCACTGTGAGCATAACCTACATCTGGTGTTTGGCAAACATCATCACAGATGGTTTAGTGATTTATCTCAAACAACATACACTGTGGAAAAAGGCCAACAGACAGGAGGGGAATGTGCTAGACATGAGTACGGAATGTAAGTATTGCTATTCTTCATTTAGACTAATGTCAGTTTAACAGGGCGTGTGTGGTTATGGCTAGTCTGCATGTGTTAATAACTCACATTATAGTGCTATGTTTGTGATGAAACCCCCATCTGTAGTGTCATCTGCAGACTGGGCAGTGTGTGGAAGCATTTGTTTCTTGTGTTACTCACAAAACACCTATCTGAGAACTGCTGTAGCACAGTGTGAGGATTGCAGTCAGTACATGGTGATAGCCATGACAGTTACTGACTTCATATCCCTAATTGGACATACGCCACATAAAACCCTGGTACAACAGTAAATGTCTGCGGTTATTACAGCAACGTGCCAATATCTGGCTGGTGTTCATAGCTTCAACCACGAGTCTGTCACCCTTTGTACATATATCATGCAGTATATATGCATGTTTTCCGCTTGCTCAGCAACTGTTCCAAATCTGGTGCTCTCAAATGTACTCCTGAATGTTGTTGACTATTGGTAACCCATATCTGTCTTACAACTGCAACACCATAGCCCTTTTGGGAAGGCTGGTCCCAGCGGACACACCTGTCCCACATCAACTGGCAATGGCACCAGGCACCAGTATGTCTGGGTCCTAACCTGGCACCTCCATATCCAATTGCCCTGTACCACATTCGGGTTGGACCACCACAGGGGCTGGGACTTAGCCCCCCTGTGAGCAGGGGCAGACACAAACATGTCACCTGACATCAGTTGTGGGCTGTGGTACATAGTGTGTTCCACAAGATGTGTGGAGACCAACCATGCCAACTAGGGGGACGCATGGCCCACTTAGATTGTCAGCCTGCCCTTCCTTCCCAGCCCCACAGCACAGCCACCTTTGGGGCTGTGAAGGTGCAGTTATGACTGCCCATGGGTGAGGACCTCAATCCCACTCTTTCCATTTGGGGGCTCATTCCATACACCCCTCCCCATCCAGGGTGTTTACCCCCCACGTGTCATATACTGCCCCTGTATGCTGTCTTGCCTGTTGTGTCTGTCATCCTACCAGACATATCCTCCCCAAGTATACCTACTATCCTTCCCCAACATCCCACTCTCACCTTCATAATACAACACAAACAGGGCACTCTGTTCCTCGGACTATATTCGCCCCGTACATAGCTGTCCACTGGACACATGTAATCTGGTCTAACTGGCATCACAACATCTTATTGTTGTTATCACCCCTCTCTCAGGGGTTTGTGTGGCCAAATCTACCTCCACATTCAGTTTATATGCACAGCTGTTGCTCTAGATGAAACGGGCAGCTATGGACCTTCCCTACACCCTTCCTGCACATCGCTACCTATTTTCCCTACTGTCTGTCCCTCTTTCTGCCCCCTTTTTGCCACCTTACTATCAACCCTTTTTTCTATTCTTTTAAGGAAATTAGTGCGGAGGTAAGCAGCAATAAGCACTTCTAAGTGGCAGTAAGCAGGTTTAAGTATGTTTGCACGGGGGTAAGCAATGCCTACACAGGTTAAGCAATGTCAGTGCAGGGCTTAACAAAAGCCTAAACATTAAATGTGCCCTTAAATGGTGTGGGATTAAAAGTATTGAAATGTAACTGGACTTGGTCCAATCAGAATGTTGCCATATAAAAACCACACGTATTACAATGTCACCCGACTGGGTCTATTAAGGTTGCTAAAGTTTTTTTTTCTTATATTTCTTTTTCTCTTACTCTACCTTGCATACACCTTCAGTTCACCCACTGCACAGCCCTCCACCTACCCCGTAGTACCCCCTTTTCCCTCTTTCCCTTGAATGAGCCTGAGGTGCGTTCCTTGGCCTGGACTAGCTTAATCCCTCCAGTTCACCCTCCCAGCACCGTGCATGAGATTGCTTCTTTCTTACACGTTATCTTGGTTTCTCTTCTGTCCCCCCTGCACTTACATCCATGAGGTGGTCTGCTTTGAACCAGTCCATCCAACCCCAACATGCCTTGATCCATAATTTCATACCCATGGTTCCTTCCCCCCTCCATGAGCTCCACGTACACAGCAACCATCCATTCTCCGGTTGCTAGCCCAGCCATACCACACCTCCACACATTGCCCTCTCTCCATGTCTCGATACTCATCCAGTATACTGTCTCGACCCAAGCTTCTTCAGGCTCTTCATCCGTTTAGTCCATGTACATATGAGCCTCGCCTTGCTCATCTTTTAAGACACGTGTAAACATCAGATTGACTCACAATTTTTGGTTCATCTTGCCAGAGATGAGCCTGTTTTTGTGTCAAGATTAGACTTAGCTGGTCTACACTGTATCTCCTACTGGTAGCATCCTGCCAGGGGTTTGAGAAGTGGCAGTTTGCTCACACACCTGACCAGCCTCATCTCCCGGTTCCACGGAACCGATGTCCCAGGTTTGACATTCTGAGAATGAATTACACCCACACGCCCCCTCGATGTGCACCGTTTTTTATTATTTTCTTAAGTTTTCCTTTCCAGGTATATGAGGTGCACACGATCCCAGTATGCACATGACTCCTTAAAGGTTCCGAGTACAAGTGATGCACACGACCCCAGTCTACATATGAAACTACAGGTCCCTCTATGGTTACCCGGTTTACCTTTTTAATGTTAATGAAGTTGCACACAGCACCTTGCAAGACTACTGTTCTCACATTATGATTGGACAGGAACTGTTTTGTTAATTTACATAAACTGCTTGAAATAATGTATTTGAGCAATGTACAAATGGTTGCTCGTATTAATGTAACATGTCTGTCTGAAGGGGTCTTGATATTACATAAGACGACAGCACTAAATAATACAGGAGTTCCTCTTGTTCTCCTTTTCATTCATTTTTAATGCTTTGTTGTCACAAAGATCGTTCTTGATATATATATATATATATATATATATATATATATATATTTATATATATATATATACATATATAAATAATGTATGTATATATATATATATATATATATATATATATATATATATATATGTGTGTGTGTGTGTGTACATACACACACACACACACATACATCTACATAATTAAATGCATTTCTATACTGTTGAATGGCTGTACTGGATGATATAGTTGTGATAACATCAGATGTATGTGTATCTGCCACAGCTTAGTGTTAAATCACTTTGCCTATAGTGTGCAGGGTCCAGGGTTTGCAACTTGGGAGTGCTGTTTATTTTGTTGCTGGGCAGGACAAGACCTGTTGGAGATCAGAGTGACTAAGGCACTTTTAAGCAATTGTAAGCAGGTTTGCACTGATTTGCGTGAGGGTAAGCAATGCTAACCTCCGGTTACATATGCTTACAGAGAGTTAGCTTCGATCTTGCTTAACCCTGTGTGCGCATTGCTTACCCCAGTGCAAATGGGCTTAAACCCGCTTAAATATGCTTACTACCTCTTTCTACCTCTTACTACTGCTACATTTTAGACAGTAATAGTGCAATGGTTCTTGGGGAGGTGGGTGATTTGGAAAATGTATGGAGTTATCATTCATTAGACAGTTTACCTTCCATTTGCATCTGTGATACTGTATGCGGCACGTGATTATCTGTGGACTTTGCAACATTACTAACACCTCACATCTGCATTAAATGCAGTACTGCAGTTCACAAATGTATGTTATTTATTAAGTTATGCCACAAAAAAATTTTATCATAGAGTGATTTGAAGGAAAAATGGAATGTACTGCAGTGGGACTTGAACCGGGAATGACTGCTTGTAAGGCAAACGCTCTGCCCACTACACTATTGCTGTACTGCTTAATTTGCATATATTTTGCTTTTTATCCTCTTTCTGCTATTTAAGCTGCATTAACCATAGCTAAGCAATGGGCACACCCACGCACCTACGGTTAGCTGTACTCGGATTTAAAAAAAAAAAATAAAAGGGTTTCTTCATTTAATTTATATGTACTGTTGCTGTTGTTTCATAGTTTCATAGTTTAGTACTAGGCTATCAGCTCTGGGGCATTTGTAAGCCTAGCCATAGTGATGTGGCTTTCGCCACCCCATGAAATGGTACAAAATGCACAGAATAGATTTAGAATACTGTGCCTTTGTCTAGAAGTGACACAGTGAAGGTCCCCTTATATAATAGAATTAGTTTACTGTGCCCCTGTCTAGTAGTGACACAGATGTGACCCCTGGGGTAAATTTACAATCTCCCATCCACTCATCAAGATTTCTCTTGAAGAGAGTCAGTGAGGGGCTCTGCCTAACATGAACTGGGATCTTGTTCCAGAGCATGGGAAGCCTCTGGGTTATGAATCTATCCCTCCAGCATGTCCTATTCATACTTGTACCGAGGTTTAAGTCTTTAGCTCTCGTGGTTCTGATGGATTTGGATTTTTTGAGGTGGAGCATGTCCATTAGTTCCTGATTGGACATGGCCTTGTACGTCAGGCATAGATCACCTCTGAGCAGGTGGAATGCTACTGAATAGAGCTGGAGTTTCTTTAGTCTGGCAGAATAAGACATATGTTGGAGACCCTTGATCCTCTTGGTGAGGTACCTCTGTGATCTCTCTAGCTGTTGCAAATGCCGGGTGAGGTACACACCATGTACACATGGGGGACTGTTGGTGGGGATATGCGGACACCTATGAGTGGTCTTACTCATTTCTTACCACTTTCTGCTGTTCTACATTGCAGGGACATGTTTATTCTGAGAGCTCTGCTCTCAGACATGCCTCCTGCACTCGTACACGCTCCGTGTAAGCCTAGGAGCTCGGGCAGCGCACCTTATTAATATGCATGGAGTGCTGCTGTCCTGCTCGTAAACAAGCGCTTCCATGCAGGACTAAGCTAGTCCTGCACTCTACTTTAGTAAATCCGGGGGATTATGTGTGAAACAGCCTTATATGATCTTTTACAGGGATAGGGTTTCATTGAGAACCAACCCTTCCTTTCTACCTGAGCTGATCTTGGAATTTAATATTAATCAGCCTGTCAATTTGTCCATCTTCCTTCTCAATTTTTCAAATAAAGATGAATATTGCTTGCATTTACTGGATGTTCACAGACAAGTTACGTTTCTTTCTTGACAGAACCAAACAGTCTAGAAAATCAGATCAATTGTTTGTGTCCTTTTCAGTTTCAAAAATAGAGTTCTTAAAAAGAGAGCTCTTGAATTATAATATATTTTGTATAGATTACAGGCTATTGACTAGTTAAAGTATTACTTATTAGTTAAGTTTTAAGTTTTGTTTTATGTTATACATGTGGTTACATTGTTAGAATATTTTATGTATGTATGTCTTTAAAAACATTGGTAGTTAATTAATCAACCCATTTTACACTATACATTGCTTGATTAGTATTTGTCAATTCTGAAGAAGTGTCTACTAAATAACTGAGACAAAAGCACTTAACTGTTTTTGGAAATAAAATTACTTTTGGTTTTACACATTGACCGGTACAGTTCTTCAAGAGGTATGGAGCTTATTGTGTGATCCACTCAAGGGCCTATTGCATTTTTTTCAAGTTTTTGTTTGGGCTTTTTCTGCATTTGGTTATCCTTTTCAGTTTCAACCTTGGGTAAACCTGTCTTAAAAGTTACCTTATCAGAATGGCTTAGGGATTGTGTTACTTTCATTTATAATCACAATAACCACAAGTTATCTACAACTGTTAAGGCACATTTCCACCATATCAATATCCATTTCAGCTGTTTTCCATTCCAAGCCATCCATGGAGGAAATATGTGCAGCCATAGCATGGGCTTCTCCCCATACCTTTATCACTCATTACAAATTGGATATGGTATCTAGGGGAAGAGCATCTTTCGGCTCTATGATGCTCAGGAATATCCTTTCATAGGGCCACCAGGACCTAAAGTAGCTGGGGACTCTGTCCCATTCATCAAGAATGAACGAAGATCGACAGCATCAGATAAAGAAGTTAAGTTCTTACCATAACATTCCATCTGTGTTGTTGACCTTCATTCATTCTTGGCAGCCCACACTCCTGCCCCCTCCTATGGACTTCTGGAGGTTCGGACACTTGTTCTGGGAGCTTTTAGGTTTCACCTTAGACATGACTTCTGTTATCTTTCTGTACTTGGCTGCAAAAAAAAAAAAGGATCAGAACAGAGTCCCATTCATCAAGAATGAATGAAGATCAACAACACAGATGGAATGTTATGGTAAGAACATAACTTCTTTTAATGAAAATTCTTGTACACAGCTGACTCCACACACACCCCCAATCTGCTTAGCACAAGAACTCTGCACACAAAAGTAATGCAATCATCTCCCTAGATTGCAAACAAATAAAACTAGAAGTAGCAGAACTGAAGGACCAATTTGGTAGATAAATGCAGCAACAACAAAACCCAAAGGATCCACCACGGCAGAGTAAGAGTAAAACCTTTAATAACCAGGATAAGCATTTTTGAGTAATCCAACTCTTTTTCAAATGCTAATCTACCTAGATTACCTTATCTTCCCCCAACCCCAAGACTACATCTGGACATTACCGACAAGCCTCCCTTTCTCAATATATTAGCAGAAAAATTATAGACAAATGTAAAACAGTGGTACAACCACAGTCTTTACCTCCCGCCCCAACCCTCTTAGCACAAGAAGACTGGGCAAAAGTAAAATACTTGCACAAACACAGCCCCTCACCCCCCCCCCAGTCTTCTTAGCACAGGAATTCTAGACAAAAGTAAAATAGCCAATCAGCAAATTAGGAACAAAGTACCAAATAAACCAAGACAAAGTTATTACACCAACTTAGAGTGAGAACCAAAAATCCGCAAAAATTCTGGACAATTAACAAAATCCTTCACCCCAATAAAACCTCAACCCCCTTCCTAATATACCTAAAAGCACAGCTACAATTGCAGAACACTAACAAATATTCCACTGAAAGCATTCTATCACTAACCAAAAACAACAAACCACCTAACATCAATCGACACCTCACCCAAGAATAGCTTAACATTCTCCTTTTAGTCCATCTCCACAAAGACCATTGAAAAACTCTTAAAAAACTCAAACCTAAAGCAAAAGCAGCCGATAATCTACCAGCGGAATTTCAAAAAATAGCAGCAAGGCCATTTCTTACCCTATCTTAATACTTAATAGAACCATTATTGAGCAATATGTCCCAACCATCTGGAAAATATCACACATTATACCTATGCACAAAGGTGGAAACCCGACAGAACTTACAAATTATAGGCCCAGAGCAATTCTCTTCCCACTATCTAAACATCTAGAGGGATGCATTCATTCACAACTTCTGCAGTATCCCACAACCAATAATTTACTTGCCAAATCCCAACACAGCTTCAGGCCTCATGCTACAAATGCCCTCCTCAGTTGTACAAACACCATCAGTTTAGCTAGTCCTCAAATGGTTCAAAAGCTACCTAACAGGTTTTAAACAGGCAATAAAAATGGCTCCATGATGCACCCCTCTACTCCCAGTCACATTAGGAGTCCTACAATGCTCCATCCTCAGTCCACTTCAGTTTAGTGGAGTTACTAACAACCTCAATACCGCCACCTCCCTAGCATCCACAGTCCAATATGCTGACAGCTCTACGTTTATGTGTCACATCTACCATGCAACAGCTCATGTCTCAATCCAGGTTTAAATAAGCCAATCTTTCCCACTTACCCCATACTCCTAAAACTATTCACTTAGACATCACCTAACAACACTGCCCACCTATCACTGGTCTAGCCACCTCCAATATCCTTTTCTTCTCTCTGTCCCATTATTTATCTCCCCTCCTTTTCATTATGCCTATCCTTCTCTCTCCACCTCATTACATATACAGCATAGATACTACCTATAAAAATAACAAGCTCCTCTTGCCCTCAGTAGCTAACTCACATGCTCTCCTCCTAACCAACTGGCAGTCAAAAGTAAATGTATATCACAGCTCACATTTCTTCATATTGTCCCTCATAAAACAGATCAACCATACTTATTTTACATATTTCTGCCACTTGTGTACTAAGATGAGTAAAAAAATAAGAGAAAATTATCTTGGTATAAATAATTGCTGCCTTCGCAAATGCTTTTCTCTCTGGGCCTCCACTGAAAATGGGTTCTATCCCAATCGGATTATCTACTAAACAAATGTAAAATAAATAAAACAACCACAGCCCCTTACCCCCCCAATCCTCTTAGCACAAGAGCGCCACACAAAAGTGAAATAAAACTGGTACAACCACAGCCCCTCCCCCAATCTTCTTACCACAAAACACTACACAAGAGTGAAATAAAACTGGTAAGACCACAGCCCTTCACCCCTCATCTCCTTACCACAAGAACTCTACACTAAAGCAAAATAAAACTGGTACAAACACAGCCCTCCCCCCATCCTCTTAGCACAAAAAAAGTAATGGAGTCACCTCCCTAGGTTAACCCCCCCCAAAAAAAATAAAATTAAAACTAAACCCAAAAACTTACATTTTATGCTGTTAACAGAAGGCTGCTTCCAATCCTCTGCTTCCTCTTCACAAGTGAAGACTGACCTGCACTGCTTGCTTTCCCTCCAGACCACTGCAGTCCTTTTTAAATTGCCCTTAAAAGGACAGTTTTCCAAATCTTTTAGAAGTTGCCCTTAGAAGGACAGTTGAAAATGGCGTTCTCCAATGATCACAGCCACTCCAAAGGCATGAATCCACCTTTGATCCATTCACTAATGTAGTCCATCCTCACACTGGTCCAAACCCACTCAATTTTCCAATGATGCATTAAAAGGAAAACTCCTCTGTTGAAAAACAAGAGAAGTAATCCTTATTAGCTGCAGGTGCCTTTTTAAAGGCAGTTTATACAGCAAGTGCTTTGCAAGGCACAATCAGGTCCTTTCTTCATCACTTCCTTGTTTAAAAAAAATGAGAACTTAGTTCCCTGACTGCTGCAGCCAGTCAGGTCCCTTGCTTCACTGAAGTGGACCTGATTGAGTGCAGCTTATGGATGAATAAAAAAAAACCTGGAAAAACAGTTTAAAATTGTGCGGTGACTTTAAGGAATTGTATGGACATCCATGAGGTGCCAATCTGAGGAAGTAACAGAAGGAGCAACCTGTAGCTGCTGGTTGGGGGCCCTTATTAGCAGGGAGATAATTGGGGGCTCCCCTTGGCCACAGGTTTTGTGGGTGCCTAATGCTGGCTATGAGAATACCATCTAATCCTGGGGACTTTCCTGTAGATTAGTTATACATCACCATTTTTATATCATCTCCTCCTATCCTAACTGTTAGTAATTGAGTCTCCTTTCCCTCTAGCTTTGGCATATTTAATTCTTCCATAAATATTTCCATTTGTACCTTTTCTTGATTTCCGTATTTCTGTGCTTTATACAGACTTTCACAGATTTTCTGAAATATTTCTAATACTTATACAGGATTCCTAGTTGTCTTCCTTGTAATATGCTCCCTAAGCTTAGTGAGAGTCCTTCTACTTTCTGTTGTCTGAGTGGTTGAGTTAAAAGTTTTTGTGCTCTAGAGTATTATCAAAATATAGTAGCTTAACAGCAATCTTTCTAAACTCATGCACATTATCAAGGTAATCCCTTATTTCTGTTTAGCATTCTGTAGTTGTTCTTCTTCTTGTGTGAGATTCCCACTGTTTTGCAATACTTTAATTTTTGTCAGTACCTCTAAATAATTCTTATTACTTCTTAACCATTTTCCTTTATTTCCACCCTAGTTTTAAATTCCATTTTAATTTTATCCCATTCCCTAGCTATATTTTCAGAAGTTGTTTCTATCTTCTCTAATAGCTCCTGAATAATTTCCACTACCCATTCCTTAAATTCCTTTCTTTTCAAAAGATAGATGGGAAAGTGCCTCATTTTTATTTCATCATGCTGTGTTTTTATTTTAGTTATTATTGGTGCATGCTCTGATCATGCCTTATCTTTATAGCTCTCCCAGCTGCAAAACACTTGAATGCTTTCAGAAAACATTTTCTCCAAGCCATTTCTCTTTATCATATTGTCTGCTAGTGACATAAGAACCAGAAACAGGACTGTTTACTAGAAAAAAGACCTTATAATATTCAATATTCATTTTCATTCACTTGCTTTCTGTCAAAACGTGTTACTATATAAAGCTAACTTTATTTACTTTATTTATTTACTATAGAACGCTTATTTCATCATGCTGTGTTTTTATTTTAGTTATTATTGGTGCATGCTCTGAAATAGTTATTGGGTGTGTATCTAGACCTTAATTAAATGCACATGTTCCTGTGAAATGTTAATTCTATCTAGCCTAACCCAGTTTTTGTATCTTTGGGAATAATATGCAAATTTACTCTGAATTCCTAGTACTAAATTCACATCTTCCATGCCGAGTATTTTCATAAATTTCTAAAAATCTTTCTTCCTTTTTTATATTTCCCTTTCTGGGCCCCCAGCCACATCTTTACCATTGCAAATCAAATTCCAATCCCACCTATAAGTAATATTCCTTGCTGAAAGCTGATTATTTCTCCAAGAATTTTCTTTAGCTCTATTGTAGCAGTTTTCCGTGGAATATAAATACATGCCAGTGTAATCCCCCTCCCTTGCCAATAGCCTCTTAGTACCACAAATCTACCATTGTCTTTTTTTTCCACTTCTATTACTACTGGAGTTCCTCTTGCAATTAATATCTATATGTACATACATACTACCTTTATTCCTAACCTTTAGCTAGATATTGGTATATCTGTTCATTACTATCTTTCAGATTGTATGTACAGCTAATGTTTGCTGCAGTATGTATTATTTGCTATTGTATGTATATTCAATTGTTCTTCATGTACTCTGCTGCTCATTTATTGTTCTGTGGAGCTTTTATCCCTGGGCCTCCACTGAAGAAGGAACTGTGTCTAGTTGGAATTTCCCAGTAAACAAATATAAATAAGCCTCTCTTCCTTTGCCCCAGGTATTCTACTGAATAATCATCATAAAAACCTTTCTTTATCAAATTCACATGTTCAGTTCTAAGTGTGTCTCCTGTAGCATAGCTATTTGCACTTTCCATTTTTTATATATTTAACTACTCTTTTTTTGGATTTATCTGTGAGACCATAAATGTTTAAAGACATTATAGAAAGAATCATATTGTTGAGAGATTATTATTCCCACCTTTTATGTGTAACAGCATTTTTGTTAAGTGTCTAGTTCCAGCTTTTGTGTTACATGAATGCACTGTTTGGCAGGTCAGTCATTTATACAACTGTTTCTTGTCACCTCTATTTGAGCCTATGTTATGTCTTGCAGAACTTTTTTTGTTTCATTAAAAACCCTCAAATAAAAATACACACACACACCCAATACCCCCGAAAACCTACTAAATAATAACACACAAAACTATGTACATCTTCAAATATTGAAGTTTTACCCCTTTAATAGGACATAAGTTCCAAACTGGCACACACACACACACACACACACAGACTCGAGCTAAACAGAAAGAGAGCTTATCCATGCTAAGACGCATGGTAGAGCCTGTAATTCTGTTAAGTGCTGTCTGGTTTTCCCTTATCTTTATAGCTCTCCCAGCTGCAAAACACTTCAATGCTTTCAGAAAACATTTTCTCCAAGCCATTTCTCTTTATCAGATTGTCTGCTAGTGGCATAAGAACCAGGTACAGGACTGTTTACTAGAAAAAAAGTGAAAAAATTACATGGCTCTTACTTGCTGCTTGCTTCTTGCTGTTTGCTGTGGGATGGATTTGAAGTGTTCTTAAGACACTCAGTCTTGCTGGCTGGATTCTGCTAAAATTCAAAGTCTGGTTATATTTGCATTCACAGTCTGTTGCATACAGAAACTTGCAGAATATACACTGATGAGAGAATATACTTTGCAGCACTTGTCTTTAAGAGCAGTAACCAATAACTTTTATAATAAATCAAACTGGACAAACGTTGCAGCTTAAAATACTGTTCCAACTTTACTTCTCATATAGTACAGATGATGTGAGAGATATAACATTTACCTTAGGACAAATGAGTCCCTACCATACCTCTAACATAACTGGATTTATACAGCTCTTTATATACAGTTTTAGTCCTCTTGGTATCCTGTAGAAACAATACTAAGCTTCCTTGTTTAACAATGTCTTGTAAGAGACCAACTTTTCTGACAGTGTGAATATCCTGTAACAGTGTCCTGTTGTTCATGCAAAAAAACATATTTTTGAGGAAACACATTGTTCTGTATTCTATTTGGATCTGTGTATAAACATATCCTGTTGTTTTAGGAAACATATTGTGTCCATCCTGTTATTTTAGGAAACATATTGTGTCCATTTTTTATATGCAGAAAAACATGTCAGTGTTCTTTAAAAGCAGATTTTGCATTTTTGCTCTTGCATACATCCTGTTTTTAAGTCTGTAAGGGAAAATGTCCATTCTTTAAAAGCAGATTTTGTATTTTTGCTCTTACATACATCCTGTTTTTAAGTCTGTAAGGGAAAAATGTCCATTCAGCAGATTCCTTTTCCAAGCCATGGCCATTTAGTATGACTGCTGATCACATATTACTAAACTCTGTTTCTGCATTTAAGCAAGCTTTTTCTTTCAGCATATTTACAACATAATTAATTTCAGACTAATATTAATAAAATCTAACAATTCCCTCTGTTTTTAAACATACTCAAAACATTTTATATAGAAAACACATTAAGAAACAAACCTATAGTCTTCTATTGATACAAGTCAAAATGCAATTTTACATAGTTAATACAATGATATTAAAGTATTACTACCAAAACTGAATGTATTTAACAACTTTTTCTTTTGCAGACCATTCTGTGAAAATATTTTTTATCAATTATGAGCTGTCTGCTTTAGTTTAACTTGATCAATTTATTTGTTTGCAATCACAGAATTTAATTTATGACTTAGAACTGTTCCATTAACTCTTTGCAGCTGTTGAATTAACTATAAGAGATTAGAACCATGTGCTTCTGCAAGCATTTATACACTTCTGAAAATATACAGTTTCAATGTCATTTTAACCATAACATTGTGATCATGTCTTCAAACTGCTCATTAACATCTTGGTAAAATACTGAACTGGGCTTAGATAATAAATATTTGAAAGCAATTATTTTACTGGGGTAAAACCAGTGATATTACAACTTGACAAATTACTTTTGAACTTATTATGATATATCCTGTACAGTATATATTTACACAGACTGTATGCTATTTATGCATTTCAATTTACTAGGTATACTGGACCCATTTTTTCTTTAAATATGGTTTTTCACATATTTATTACTAGACATTCATTTAATTTGTACTGAATTCTTCTGCATTTGTACATACAAAGACTATCATTTGTACTGAATTCTTCTGCATTTGTACATACAAAGACTATAAAGTACATTTAGTCTAATCTTACAAATTTAATAACATTAATATTAAGCAAAATCTTGGAAAATGTTTGTCTCTTTAGAAATATCTAGTGGAATTGCCACCAAATGCATATGTCCTGTTATTTTAAACTACATACTCAACAATTATTAAAAATATTCATGCTTTTTATACCAACATTGTTTTGCCAAAAACATATTAAAAATAGTGACCATTCTTGCTATTAGAAACATTTATGCATTTTGCATATCTTTATTCTGTCTTGTATAGCTTTATCAATTTTAAGCCATCTCTTGTTTTTTAAACTATCTCTTGTATAGCTTTACAGTTTAACAGGTTGTAAATACAATTTAATTCTAAACAATACAATAATAACCATTATGATAGCTATTAACAACTTGTAAAATATCTCACCCTGTCAGGTTTAATCTAGTTTACCAGTATTTCTAATACACTAATACCTGTTCTTTCCTCTCCCTAAAAGAGTATTGTCAAGAAGGAATGAGATATTTCTTCCTGTAGCTTTATTTTAGACCCTTATTGTTTATTTTTTCTGTAGCTTTATTTCAGACCCTTGTTGTTTATTTTTTCTGTAGCTTTATTTCAGACCCTTGTTGTTTATTTTTTCTGTAGCTTTATTTCAGACCCTTGTTGTTTATTTTTTCTGTAGCTTTATTTCAGACCCTTGTGCAGTACTGCTTATACAGTCAGTGTAAAACTGAGAAAGTGCCCCTCCCCCTTATACAGTCAGTGTAAAACTGAGAAAGTACCCCTCCCCCTGTAGTACTTCAGCACTGTTTACCTGCCCTATGCTGTGAGAATAGAATGTATGTCAGCCCAACACTTTGGTTATACATTTATTTTATTAGGTTACTAAATAAAGCTTTCACTGTATATTACCTCTAGTAGGTATTTACACCCTCCTGCACAATTGATTTGAACTGTATATATACTATAGCCCATTTACTGGCTGTACTTGATGCAATTGAGGTTTTTTTTGTCCTTTTAACATTTACTTGCAAACAGATTATGAGACATCTATGCACAATTGTGGCATTTTATTACAATTACCAAATAGTGTTGCCTGTAAACATTTTAACAATTATGTTTTAATAACAATGATGCTTTAGAAAAACTCAAGCTACTTGCCTGACAATCAGTCTTGTTGTTTATCTTTCCAGCATTTCCTGTAACTATTCATTCAGTCTAGGAAGGTCTGAGCTCACATTTCATACTCTGTAAACTATAGTTAATTCTTTTAGCATTTTTCCTTTAATGTGATTGTGATTTACATAACTATGCATTTATACTACATTACAATTAGCTTACATGGATTTCAGTATTTTTTTTTTATTTATTTAACTATTTAACTGTCCTGCCATTAATTTTACAAAAACTGTTTGACAAATACCATCTGTGATTTTCTTTTTAAATTTTAGAACTTTAACTGTTTGGTGTTATAATACAATTATAAACAAATTGTAAAAACAAAATAGATATTAGTTTAACCAACACATTTATATTTATATTATTTATATTTGCTGTTGTCTGCCTGTTATTCTTGTGTATTGTAACAGATGTACTCTAGATGAAAAGAACACACATGCATGTCTGTCTTGTATATGTATATCGTTATAAAAGCATGTCATGTCTTGTGACTTTAAATCTTTATTCTTATTAACTATTTTTATTTAATTTTATACACTAGAACAGTTTTGTTTACCTTTTGACTGTGCTAAGAATGGCATTCATATGCTTTACTTTACTGTAGTACTGATAGATGTCTTGCTTTAACTGAATGAAAGTAAAACATTTAAGAATGATTTGTCCAGACATCAGATCCTACCATCCTACCATGTATGTTTAACCATTTTCAAAACATAAACATATTATAAAATTTATTTCTTTTGCACAGATTAGCTGTGTATGCAGGAAGTTCCCAGTCTCTGTCAGATCAGCTAATTTATTTCCTTTATCCTGCAACTGCTGTTGAATTTCCAGTAATGTTGCATGGTCTTTCTGACATTCTTTAGTAAGCTGTTCTGCTGAATTTGAAACTCCTATGCACTTTTGAAAAGATGTATGTATGACTTGTCTAAGCTTCCTGAACTCATTGTGTCTGTCTTTTAGAAGTTTACTACATTCCTTTGTAACAAAATGTACTAGGGGTTCTATCAGTAACTGATTTGACTCACATGTGGTGACAGGACATAACTGTTCAATATCAGAATGTAATGGAAACACCTTACCCTTAGTTAATTCTTTATCATGAACAGATCTGTCTTTACAGTCTATTTGTTAGCAATATGATGTAATATTATTTTATGGCATAATACACAAAATGCAGTTTTTGTTAAGCACACACTAAACATTTGTCATTTTATTTTTCACATGGTTTTCTTTGAGATACCAGTCAAATATTGTAATACATTTGCATAATGCCTTACTATCAACCTGCCCTAATAAGGTTTTACATTTACTAATGTGCTGTGTATACCAACATAGCAATTTACTAAAGTTTGGTTTACTCCTGCATGAATTATAAATAATATCCATACTGTTTAATATACAAACTGTCTATGAATAAACTATCTTAAGAATATACAAACTCTCTTAAGAATATACAAACTGTTAACATCATCCACACTAAATATGTGACACAGAAAAAAGTTTTACCAGTTAGCAAGAAAACAGGTAATCAAGCTGTTATTGCAGATGGCTAGAAATTTTTCAGAGTCACTTGAGAAGCTGGTGAAGCACAACAGGCAGCGGACTACTGTGCTAGTGGACATTCACCTTTTCTTGAAGAATTTATGGCACTGCGAATTTCTTGAACTAGTCTCACTCCGGATTGTAGACGTCTAAAAAACTTTACTACTGCAAGCTGCATAAACTGGAATACTTCTGTTTAGGATTTACACATACGTACAAATGTTAGTTACTGTAATTTGACTGAAGTGACCCTCTGCAGGGCTTACCATCACTCCCCCTGTGTTTGAATTGCAGATTGTAGGTTCAAATGCAGGCTAGCTTGCCATTGAAAAAATTATATGGCTCTTACTTGCTGCTTGCTTCTTGCTGTTTGCTGTGGGATGGATTTGAAGTGTTCTTAAGACACTCAGTCTTGCTGGCTGGATTCTGCTAAAATTCAAAGTCTGGTTATATTTGCATTCACAGTCTGTTGCATACAGAAACTTGCAGAATATACACTGATGAGAGAATATACTTTGCAGCACTTGTCTTTAAGAGCAGTAACCAATAACTTTTATAATAAATCAAACTGGACAAACGTTGCAGCTTAAAATACTGTTCCAACTTTACTTCTCATATAGTACAGATGATGTGAGAGATATAACATTTACCTTAGTAACTGGATTTATACAGCTCTTTATATACAGTTTTAGTCCTCTTGGTATCCTGTAGAAACAATACTAAGCTTCCTTGTTTAACAATGTCTTGTAAGAGACCAGCTTTTCTGACAGTGTGAATATCCTGTAACAGTGTCCTGTTGTTCATGCAAAAAAACATATTTTTGAGGAAACACATTGTTCTGTATTCTATTTGGATCTGTGTATAAACATATCCTGTTGTTTTAGGAAACATATTGTGTCCATCCTGTTATTTTAGGAAACATATTGTGTCCATTTTTATATGCAGAAAAACATGTCAGTGTTCTTTAAAAGCAGATTTTGCATTTTTGCTCTTGCATACATCCTGTTTTTAAGTCTGTAAGGGAAAAATGTCCATTCTTTAAAAGCAGATTTTGTATTTTTGCTCTTACATACATCCTGTTTTTAAGTCTGTAAGGGAAAAATGTCCATTCAGCAGATTCCTTTTCCAAGCCATGGCCATTTAGTATGACTGCTGATCACATATTACTAAACTCTGTTTCTGCATTTAAGCAAGCTTTTTCTTTCAGCATATTTACAACATAATTAATTTCAGACTAATATTAATAAAATCTAACAATTCCCTCTGTTTTTAAACATACTCAAAACATTTTATATAGAAAACACATTAAGAAACAAACCTATAGTCTTCTATTGATACAAGTCAAAATGCAATTTTACATAGTTAATACAATGATATTAAAGTATTACTACCAAAACTGAATGTATTTAACAACTTTTTCTTTTGCAGACCATTCTGTGAAAATATTTTTTATCAATTATGAGCTGTCTGCTTTAGTTTAACTTGATCAATTTATTCGTTTGCAATCACAGAATTTAATTTATGACTTAGAACTGTTCCATTAACTCTTTGCAGCTGTTGAATTAACTATAAGAGATTAGAACCATGTGCTTCTGCAAGCATTTATACACTTCTGAAAATATACAGTTTCAATGTCATTTTAACCATAACATTGTGATCATGTCTTCAAACTGCTCATTAACATCTTGGTAAAATACTGAACTGGGCTTAGATAATAAATATTTGAAAGCAATTATTTTACTGGGGTAAAACCAGTGATATTACAACTTGACAAATTACTTTTGAACTTATTATGATATATCCTGTACAGTATATATTTACACAGACTGTATGCTATTTATGCATTTCAATTTACTAGGTATACTGGACCCATTTTTTCTTTAAATATGGTTTTTCACACATATTTATTACTAGACATTCATTTAATTTGTACTGAATTCTTCTGCATTTGTACATACAAAGACTATCATTTGTACTGAATTCTTCTGCATTTGTACATACAAAGACTATAAAGTACATTTAGTCTAATCTTACAAATTTAATAACATTAATATTAAGCAAAATCTTGGAAAATGTTTGTCTCTTTAGAAATATCTAGTGGAATTGCCACCAAATGCATATGTCCTGTTATTTTAAACTACATACTCAACAATTATTAAAAATATTCATGCTTTTTATACCAACATTGTTTTGCCAAAAACATATTAAAATAGTGACCATTCTTGCTATTAGAAACATTTATGCATTTTGCATATCTTTATTCTGTCTTGTATAGCTTTATCAATTTTAAGCCATCTCTTGTTTTTTAAACTATCTCTTGTATAGCTTTACAGTTTAACAGGTTGTAAATACAATTTAATTCTAAACAATACAATAATAACCATTATGATAGCTATTAACAACTTGTAAAATATCTCACCCTGTCAGGTTTAATCCAGTTTACCAGTATTTCTAATACACTAATACCTGTTCTTTCCTCTCCCTAAAAGAGTATTGTCAAGAAGGAATGAGATATTTCTTCCTGTAGCTTTATTTTAGACCCTTATTGTTTATTTTTTTCTGTAGCTTTATTTCAGACCCTTGTTGTTTATTTTTTCTGTAGCTTTATTTCAGACCCTTGTTGTTTATTTTTTCTGTAGCTTTATTTCAGACCCTTGTTGTTTATTTTTCTGTAGCTTTATTTCAGACCCTTGCGCAGTACTGCTTATACAGTCAGTGTAAAACTGAGAAAGTGCCCCTCCCCCTTATACAGTCAGTGTAAAACTGAGAAAGTACCCCTCCCCCTGTAGTACTTCAGCACTGTTTACCTGCCCTATGCTGTGAGAATAGAATGTATGTCAGCCCAACACTTTGGTTATACATTTATTTTATTAGGTTACTAAATAAAGCTTTCACTGTATATTACCTCTAGTAGGTATTTACACCCTCCTGCACAATTGATTTGAACTGTATATATACTATAGCCCATTTACTGGCTGTACTTGATGCAATTGAGGTTTTTTTTGTCCTTTTAACATTTACTTGCAAACAGATTATGAGACATCTATGCACAATTGTGGCATTTTATTACAATTACCAAATAGTGTTGCCTGTAAACATTTTAACAATTATGTTTTAATAACAATGATGCTTTAGAAAAACTCAAGCTACTTGCCTGACAATCAGTCTTGTTGTTTATCTTTCCAGCATTTCCTGTAACTATTCATTCAGTCTAGGAAGGTCTGAGCTCACATTTCATACTCTGTAAACTATAGTTAATTCTTTTAGCATTTTTCCTTTAATGTGATTGTGATTTACATAACTATGCATTTATACTACATTACAATTAGCTTACATGGATTTCAGTATTTTTTTTTTATGTATTTAACTATTTAACTGTCCTGCCATTAATTTTACAAAAACTGTTTGACAAATACCATCTGTGATTTTCTTTTTAAATTTTAGAACTTTAACTGTTTGGTGTTATAATACAATTATAAACAAATTGTAAAAAACAAAATAGATATTAGTTTAACCAACACATTTATATTTATATTATTTATATTTGCTGTTGTCTGCCTGTTATTCTTGTGTATTGTAACAGATGTACTCTAGATGAAAAGAACACACATGCATGTCTGTCTTGTATATGTATATCGTTATAAAAGCATGTCATGTCTTGTGACTTTAAATCTTTATTCTTATTAACTATTTTTATTTAATTTTATACACTAGAACAGTTTTGTTTACCTTTTGACTGTGCTAAGAATGGCATTCATATGCTTTACTTTACTGTAGTACTGATAGATGTCTTGCTTTAACTGAATGAAAGTAAAACATTTAAGAATGATTTGTCCAGACATCAGATCCTACCATCCTACCATGTATGTTTAACCATTTTCAAAACATAAACATATTATAAAATTTATTTCTTTTGCACAGATTAGCTGTGTATGCAGGAAGTTCCCAGTCTCTGTCAGATCAGCTAATTTATTTCCTTTATCCTGCAACTGCTGTTGAATTTCCAGTAATGTTGCATGGTCTTTCTGACATTCTTTAGTAAGCTGTTCTGCTGAATTTGAAACTCCTATGCACTTTTGAAAAGATGTATGTATGACTTGTCTAAGCTTCCTGAACTCATTGTGTCTGTCTTTTAGAAGTTTACTACATTCCTTTGTAACAAAATGTACTAGGGGTTCTATCAGTAACTGATTTGACTCACATGTGGTGACAGGACATAACTGTTCAATATCAGAATGTAAACACCTTACCCTTAGTTAATTCTTTATCATGAACAGATCTGTCTTTACAGTCTATTTTTTTAGCAATATGATGTAATATTATTTTATGGCATAATACACAAAATGCAGTTTTTGTTAAGCACACACTAAACATTTGTCATTTTATTTTTCACATGGTTTTCTTTGAGATACCAGTCAAATATTGTAATACATTTGCATAATGCCTTACTATCAACCTGCCCTAATAAGGTTTTACATTTACTAATGTGCTGTGTATACCAACATAGCAATTTACTAAAGTTTGGTTTACTCCTGCATGAATTATAAATAATATCCATACTGTTTAATATACAAACTGTCTATGAATAAACTATCTTAAGAATATACAAACTCTCTTAAGAATATACAAACTGTTAACATCATCCACACTAAATATGTGACACAGAAAAAAGTCTTACCAGTTAGCAAGAAAACAGGTGATCAAGCTGTTATTGCAGATGGCTAGAAATTTTTCAGAGTCACTTGAGAAGCTGGTGAAGCAAAACAGGCAGCGGACTACTGTGCTAGTGGACATTCACCTTTTCTTGAAGAATTTATGGCACTGCGAATTTCTTGAACTAGTCTCACTCCGGATTGTAGACGTCTAAAAAACTTTACTACTGCAAGCTGCATAAACTGGAATACTTCTGTTTAGGATTTACACATACGTACAAATGTTAGTTACTGTAATTTGACTGAAGTGACCCTCTGCAGGGCTTACCATCACTCCCCCTGTGTTTGAATTGCAGATTGTAGGTTCAAATGCAGGCTAGCTTGCCATTGAAAAAATTATATGGCTCTTACTTGCTGCTTGCTTCTTGCTGTTTGCTGTGGGATGGATTTGAAGTGTTCTTAAGACACTCAGTCTTGCTGGCTGGATTCTGCTAAAATTCAAAGTCTGGTTATATTTGCATTCACAGTCTGTTGCATACAGAAACTTGCAGAATATACACTGATGAGAGAATATACTTTGCAGCACTTGTCTTTAAGAGCAGTAACTAATAACTTTTATAATAAATCAAACTGGACAAATGTTGCAGCTTAAAATACTGTTCCAACTTTACTTCTCATATAGTACAGATGATGTGAGAGATATAACATTTACCTTAGTAACTGGATTTATACAGCTCTTTATATACAGTTTTAGTCCTCTTGGTATCCTGTAGAAACAATACTAAGCTTCCTTGTTTAACAATGTCTTGTAAGAGACCAGCTTTTCTGACAGTGTGAATATCCTGTAACAGTGTCCTGTTGTTCATGCAAAAAAACATATTTTTGAGGAAACACATTGTTCTGTATTCTATTTGGATCTGTGTATAAACATATCCTGTTGTTTTAGGAAACATATTGTGTCCATCCTGTTATTTTAGGAAACATATTGTGTCCATTTTTTATATGCAGAAAAACATGTCAGTGTTCTTTAAAAGCAGATTTTGCATTTTTGCTCTTGCATACATCCTGTTTTTAAGTCTGTAAGGGAAAAATGTCCATTCTTTAAAAGCAGATTTTGTATTTTTGCTCTTGCATACATCCTGTTTTTAAGTCTGTAAGGGAAAAATGTCCATACAGCAGATTCCTTTTCCAAGCCATGGTCATTTAGTATGACTGCTGATCACATATTACTAAACTCTGTTTCTGCATTTAAGCAAGATTTTTCTTTCAGCATATTTACAACATAATTAATTTCAGACTAATATTAATAAAATCTAACAAAAAGACCTTATAATATTCAATATTCATTTTCATTCACTTGCTTTCTGTCAAAACATGTTATTATATAAAGCTAACATATTCATTCCCCTATGCAAGAATGAGAAAAAGCACACTAATTTTTCTTTTGTCATGCTCTTTTAACTAGATCCCATCTTTTTTAAATGGCAGTGCCTACATTTCTTAAAACTAAACAAGGAGAAAGAGAGAAGTGAGAAAGAAACAAGAAGAATAAACAGAATCACCTATTAACATTAGTATTTGCGGTGGTGGTGCTGCGGTAGCGTTGTCACCTCACAGTTAGATGCTGCACGTTCGATTCTCAGTTAGAGCGTCTTCTGTGTGTTGACATGCATGAATGGGCGTTCCTCTGCTGAAGGCTGTGCGTTAGGCCCAGCAAGCCAACATGTAAAACTCTACTGCCAATCATTAGTGGACCGGATTTCTGCTGTGGCGACCCCTAACCGGGAAAAGCCGAAAGAAGACCTATTTACATTAGTATCCCCATTACACTTAAAAATAACTGAAACAACTTTATACTATGCAGAGAAAAATCATGCAGCACTTAAGTAATACTGTTAAGTAAAACATTTGTTTTACTTACAGTTAACTCCTTCCCCTTCTCTTCCCTCTCCTGAGTATTTTTCTGAACATTAATGACATGACGTAGGGCATACTCTTTAGAGTCCCATACAAGTTTAAGAGTCCAAACAGGTACAATAGTTCAAGATTTTCATGTTCTGTCCTGTTTTACCAATATAATTATTGCCTTCTAATCCCACAGTTGTCAATTTCCAGGTTAATGATTTTAGTCTCAAAACATTAATGACATGAAATAGGCCATATGCTTTAGCGTTCCCTACAAGTTTAACAAAGTTCAAGAAAGTCCAATATTTCCAGGTTCTTGTTCTTTTGTTCTATTCCTGTTCATCTCCATCTCCCAAACCTTGTCTCTGCTTCATCTCCAGTGCACTCTCAATTCTTCTAGTCAACTTCTGTGCTTTTTTCTCTCTCTCAATAATTTTCCATTGAAGCACTGGGAAAGATTGCACTGGCACAGTCACTCTCTGGCCTTTATTACCAGAAGAACAAGAAACAGAATCTCCTTCTGTTTCACAGCTCAGATTTTATTGGACAAACTTTTGTATTTCTTCCTTAGCATGTACTTCATCAAAAAATGTTTTAGTTTCTCCTGGGAAAAAATATTTTGAAGATAGCTGGGTACAGCAGTTTGAATCTCATGCCTGCTTCTCAGTATGCCCTATGTAATGGATCATAGGACGTCACAAAGACATGCATCTGGAGCGTTTCTCCCCGGGCCTCTGCTGAAAAATGGCTTTGTTCCAAGTTGGACTTTCCCGGTAAACAAATGTTAAATAAAAATAAAATAAATAAAAGTTACTAGGCTATTGGCCCTGAGGCCCTTACAAGACTAGCCAAGAATTTAGCCCATGTTCCAAGAAATCAGCACCTAATGCCACTGTCCAGCAGGGACACAGGTGGAATCCCAGGTGGTGTATTTTCTGTTCCCCATCCAGTTATCCAGGTTTCGTTTACAAAGGGTTAATGAGGTACTTTGCTTAACATGGAGAGAGAGTCTATTCCACAAAAGGGGGAGTCTCTGGGACACAAATCTGTCCTACCAAAAAGTCTCTTCTGCCTAGTGTGCAGTGAGTAGACATTCTCCACAAACACTCTGGTGTCTACCACTTTAAGTGCTTTGTCCTTCTGCCACAGTTTTGTCAGAATCATCTCCTGCTGGTTAAGATTGCATTTTTTTACTATTAAAGGTCTAGGTTGTTTTCTCATAGCCAGGTTTGGAGCATACACACAATGTGCCCTTTTAATTAACAATTATTGTTGTAGAATACCAGTCCAGTTGCTTATTTGTACTTTCATAAAATTAATAGTCTGTTCCTTTCAGCTTCTCTGGTACAGTAGAAATTCTAAGGTTTTCCCTACATGTGCTGTCCTCTAATTCTATTATTTTTGAAACATCTCTTGTGAAGTCTCATATTCAGCCATCTTTTCTTTATTTCAGCTTCTGAATTTTGCAGTTCTGTCACTTTATCTGAATATCTGTTCAAAGCTTCTTCCATTGTTTTCCAGTTTTTTTATTGTTTGTGTTGATATACTCCATCAGTGTTTTGTTTATTTTAACCAGATCTGTGTGCAGCTGCTTTATACTTTCTTCTTGGCTACTGGAAGGAACTTGCACTGCTTCTTTCTGAACAACTGCAATACTTTTCCCAGTCTGTGCTTTTTCCTCATCTTTTGTAGGTGATTTTCCTCCAATTCGTTTATAATTTCTTTTTTTCCTTGCATATAGGCAGTGCACCTACTAGTCATTTACTGAAATTTACAAAGAAATCTAAGTCCACTGGCTTTCTCTGCTAAGTTTCGGTTTTCAGACTGGGAGAGACTGAATTAAGCTGCTATTGAATGTGCAGCAATCTTTGAAGTCCAGCACTATTCTCATTATTGTTGGCAATATTGTGTGTGTGTTCAAAAATATGTGTTTTGAGCGCTTGCTCAATTTTGCTATCATAGAATGCTGGACATCCTGTGTACATAGCTAGGTAAATTACGCTTTCATCTTGAAAGGTGATCTTCATTTTCACTGCATTTTCTAGCACCACAGCTTGGTTCCTAGTAATGTATGTGCCTGCTTCCACCGTCTGCATTTAATAGTCCCCTTGGAAATCTTAGAAAGGGTGGCATATTTGTTTTCCATCAATCTTTTGAAATTTGGGGCAGTTTTTGAAATAAACACCGGTTCAGGCCACACAAATATAAATTGTGGTTGTTTTTGAAAATGTTGCAGTTGATCAAATAACTAGGGGATCTAGTTATGGGGCAAAGCCATTAGAAAGCATAGAACTTTCAACCCCCCCCTACACACACACACACACACACACACACACACACACACACACACACACACACACACACACACACACACACACACTCCAGGATTTTGAAAAAGTGGCCATGGAAGAAATTTATAACATTTTTGCTAATAAGAAACACACATTTTACAGTCTCACTAAGGAAGAAAAAATATTTGCTCAACTGCGAAAAGACAAATCTGTACTCCTCATGCAGCCTAACAAAGGGGGTGGAATAGTAATTCTTGATGTACAAGATTATTCCAACATTATGTTAGAACTACTACATGATGTGGATACCTATACACCTGTTTCTAGAAACCGGAGAAATATAGCATATTGCAAGATTGACATACCTAGAGGAATATTTACTAAACCGAATATTGATGTGGAGGCTTACTGGTTTCTCTCCAGCTGCAATCCTATTAATACCTATGATTTTCTGTATCCCAAAAATCAACAAGGATTCACTCTGATCCCCAATTATACCAATAGTTTCTGTTACTGGGGCTAAAACCTACCCATTAGCCACGATGATCGACAAGTGGACTAAACATGTATAAGGTCGTACCTCACCTCATAAAGGATTCTTGGGAACCAAGTTTGGAAAAAAATTTAATTTTTCGAACTATAGCTCTAAAAGACTTTTTCACTGTTATACCCAAGAATGAGGGTATAGAATATTTCCACTATAGCTTGACTCTCTGGTCTAACCTTTCCAACAATAAGATTAACCTCACTATGGAACCTATGTCCTTAATTTTAGAACAAAATTACATTTACTTTGAAGGGGAGTTTTTTCAGCAAATAGGAGGCGTGGCTATGGGAGCATCACTCCTGCTTTTTCCAATTTGGTGCTTTTGGGTTGGGAAAAATAGTTTGTACTTGACTGCCACTTTGCAAATAGATTGCATTTATATGAAAGATTTTTGGATGACATATTTTCCTTATGGGATGGCAAAGTTGTGGAAATCCGTGCCTTTATAGACTACCTGAACAACACTACTGATTTTTTGCAATTCACTTACTCATGGAATAAAGAAAGAACACACTATTTAAACACACTCATTTCACACACACCCACAGGTTTCAAATCAAATATTTGCATGGAGCAAACTTTTTGTAATTCCTATTTACATTTTACAAGTTGCCACCCTTTATGGCAGCAAAAGAGTCTAGTTAAGCAACAAGTTATTAATGTGGCTCACATGACATCACATAGGGAGGATGTGTGGGACCAAGTTAAAGGATATGTTTTTAGCAAGGGAGTATCCAGAACACCTTCTTGACAGTTTGTTGTCAGTTGTGTATAATGAATGGTGTAATAGGTATAAACCTCTTTTGGGTACTGGTCTAACAAACGCATCAGGACGAGACTAGCATAAATATGAAATGGCATTAGTAGTTGAATACAATCAATTCTCTATGGAAATCAAAGAGATTAAAAAAAAAACTGGAGTATTTTTAAAACCAACCCTGAATCATATTCATTAGTGAGGCCTGAACTGGTATTTATTTAAAAAACTGCCCCAGATTTCAAGAAATTGATGGAAACAAACATGCTACCCTTTCTAAGATTTCCAAGGGCACTGTTAAATGCGGACGGTGCAACCAGTGCACATACATTACTAGGAACCAAGTTGTGGTGCTAGGAAATGTAATGAAAACAAAGATCACCTTTCATGATGGTAACTGTACCACTCAAAGGGTAGTTTCCCCTAGTGATGTGCACAGGATGTCCGGCATTCTATGTTGGCAAAACAGAGTGAGCTCTCAGAACACGTACTTATGAACACACACATATTGCCAATAAGAATGAGAACAGTGCACTGTATAGAGATTCCAAAAAATGTAACAGTTATAGCAAGTTTCACTTTGGTATTTTAGAAAAGATCACACTGGATCCCAGAGGGGGGGGGGGCTGCAAGAATTACTTAAAAGTACATGAACTGCACTGGCAACAGAGACTGGGGGCTACCTTTCTCCAGTCTGAATGACAGTGTTTCAGTTGTACCTGTTTTAACACTGAAGACTAATAAGTTATAGCCCAAATTTTTACAAATCTTTTGTTACATTTGTTGTATATTTTTTCACCATTATTTTAAAATAATCAAATGTTTTGATGCACTTTGTTGTGAATTTGTTGTCTGGCCCTTTAAAGAATACTACAGTTCTTATTAATTAATTAACCAACTACCAATGAAATCTTTTTATGCACTATTTAATGGCTCTGTGCTATGACTATTTTATTCTGATGAAGTCTCTTGTATGAGATGAAAGGGCTCATTTTATTTTTTGAGATTGTTTTAATAAATTAATTATTGGACTGTTTCTGGACCCTCGTTTGGCATTGATTTTCTTTGGTTTCAAGTTCTCCTTGCAGGCAGACCTGGAAAACAGATGCATTCTCAGCCCTATGATTGGGGATGTCATTTACACATTTTCACCCTTTTCACTGATTTCCGGGGTGATTCAGAAAGACTCATTAAAAATCATTGTGGTAACTCTCTTTTTGCCCAAGCAACCTTTATTCTTGCTTTTTACAGAATTGGCCAAGTACACTTACCAAAGTTTCCTCACAGTCTGGTCCTACTCATACAAGACAAAGGGAGACTGAAACACCCAAGTCTCAAACAACTTCAAATAACTGCCTAGCTAATTCAGGTTTGATACCTTTTAGTATTTTTTATGAGGATGTTGAAGCAAGTACTAAAGGAGGCAGGAAAGTCTGCTACTACGAAATCTTACATTGGCAAGTGGAAAATATTTTCTAGTTGTTATCTAGTCAATAAATATGGTCATTTCAGGGATTATGTACCACTTGTCCTAAATATTTTTGTGAGTTACTCTCCTCTGTCCATTTTTATTCCTCTGTTAAGGTTCATCTTGTGGCCATTTCAGCGTGTCTGCACATGGATCCTTCCCTTTTTTCTCTGTTTTTGATAAACAGCTTCTGAAGGAGGTTTTACATATGAGGCCACCTAGAAAATAAGTGTCTCCTTTATACTGGCTTATCAGGCTGATTGAAGGATATCACATAGAAGACTGTACTGCTTACTGCTCTGACATCTGCAAGAATACCTGAGTTGCAAGCATACCGCTCAACCACTTAGGCCAATAAATCTGAACAAAGTCCAAGTTAATGGGGAAGGGGAGGCCCAAAAACAAGGACAGATTTTTAAACATTGCTCTTATAAACTTGAAAAGCTGATAGAATATTCAAATCTATGTTGTCGCTCTCCTACTTTCGACACAATAGAAGAGTCTTCATGAATTCTGTTCAAGCAGCTTTATTTTATACAAACGCATCACTATAGAGGTTTACTGACTTTAACTTAAGCAACTTATATACAGACTAACAACTGTTATCATGCATGCTCTCACTCTGACTGCTCTTACAAAATGGCACTAGGGATTGCACGTGTCTGGAATTTATATGTGCACATACAGTCTTGACATGCTTCTTAAAGATACAGCACACTTCACTTGCATTCTGATCTACATCCTCCCTCTCTGAGAAATAGATCATACAATGCTATGAGTCTATTTAGCAAGCAGAAATCACAGGTAATTCTTTGTCAAGCATTACACAGTACTAAGTACACACACACACACACACACACACACACACATATATATATATATATATATATATGTATATATATATATGTGTGTGTGTGTGTGTGTGTGTGTATGGGTCTACTTTGTTAGAACAAAAGACCACAACACCAAGACCAGAGTCACGAAACCCCAGAACACCGAAAACCACGTAACTGCAAAACACACACACAACTGCTCCAAACTACCAAACACAGAACTCTACACTAGAGACAGGCAGGGGGGCAAGCCCCCTTGCACCCACTACACCCCCCACTTTAATATTCTAACTTTGAGATCGCAAAGACACACAAGGCAAACTCACACCCACACATTACAGTCCCTCACACACACACAACACACACTTACACACAGCAATACCCCTCACAAATACACTTACATACTTACCTACAGCAGAACACCAACAGATCTAAATCAAAATCCCGTCATATCGGGATTTTGAATTTCGCACTTTTCGGTGTTCCGGGGTTTGTTTCATCCTTCTGGTCTCAGTGATGTGGGTTTTGGTGTTGTGGTCTTTCGTTCTAATGAAGTAGACCCATGTGGATATATATATATATATATATATATATATATATATATATATATATATATATATCTACAATCAAATCCACATTGCTGCACATTTCACACTAGGCTTTGATACTCATCCATATCATGTGACATAAAACTGGGAATTAGATTTAGCAACTGGAATTGTCTCTGTAAAATGATTTGTGGAATGTGTGGAACATTTTCTGGAATGGAATTAGAATTTTTAACACATTCTGGTATGGAAAGAGTGTCTGATTCAGTCTTAGATTTGAAGTTTGCATCACAGAAACAATGTGATGATGATTATTCTGGTACAGGAAGATGATGTTTATGCTTCCTCCTATATTCCACACCCTCGAAGTCTACCAGGTAGGATCTTGGCTTGGCACAGATGCCTGTAATTTGTCCAATTCAATCAAAACCTTTCATTGTCTGGATTTGTACTATCTCTTCCTCCCTCAACAGATGAAGTAATCTGCTTGATCTGTCGTAACTAGATTTCTGGAAAGCACGCTTCTTAACCAATTGAGCCTTGATGGTTTTATTGTTCTTAGGTTTAGGCTTCAATAACCTGGAAGTAATGGGTACCATAGTTCTAGTTTGCCTGGAAAGTAGTCTTTGGGCAGGTGAGCCAAGAATATTGTCACGGGGTATGTATCTGAGAGTAAGCAAATTCAAGAACACATTGGTATTGTCACTATTTGACCTTTCAAGTAACTTTTTTGTACTCTGTACTGCAAGTTCAGCTAGATCATTTGACTGAGGATATTCAGGACTACTAGCGACATGTACAAAGTCCCATTCTTTTGTAAATTTCTGAAACAACTGGCTAGTAAAGTACCATTGTCAGAAAGAACCTTGTGTGGACTTTCATGAACTGAGAAATGTCATTTCAACTTAGTAATAACAGCAGTGGATGTTAGGTTAGGTAGTAGATCAATCTCAAACCAATTCAAATAAGAGTCTACCAAAACCAAATAGTGTCTCAAAGATATCAGCTGCAACTGTTGACCAAGGTGGTTCAGGAACTGGACTTAGTTGAAGTGGTCTAGTACTATTGCATACTGAATAAGAAGAAAGTACTTTATCAATGTCTTTTGGTAAGGAAAGCCAAAATGCTAATTCTTTTGCTCTTCTCTTAGTGGATGCAGATCCTGGGTGACCACAATGCAAAATCTGGATATATTCTTGTTGTAAAGCAGCAGGAACAATTTTAGGACCTTTGAAAATAATGCCATCTTCCATCAACAATTCATCTCTGTAAGGAAAATAGGTTTGCACTTCAGGTGGTACACTAGATTGCTTTGATGGCCATCCAACATTAATGTAGTGATTGAGTTTCTGCAAAATTGGATCAGTCTCAGTGTTATCTCTCAACTCATCATGTGTAGTGGTAGAAAAATTATGCACTGACATCACATCAAAGTCAAAATTTTCTGCATCAAGCTGTTCTGTCATATTTCTGGGCAATCTAGATAAGGTATCAGCCAGAGCAATTTACCTTTTGTGTAGACCATTTTGAAATTGTACTTTTGCAATTTAAGCATCATTCTTTGTAATCTCACTGTAGTTGAATGCATAGGCTTCTTTAGAATAGTAACTAGAGGTTGGTGGTCTGTTTCAATCTGAATAGCTCAACCCTAAATATAATCATGAAACTTAGAACATGCAAATAATATTGCCAAAAGCTCCTTCCCAATCTGAGCATACTGCATCTCAGTTTGGGTTAGTGTTCTAGATGCATAGGCTACTGGTCTGCCCTCTTAAAGTATAACTGCACCAAGACCAAATTTTGAAGCATCACAGGAAAGAGTAACTGGTTTGTTCACATCATAGTTTCTTAAGGTAGGTGGGGTGGCAGTTTTCTTCTTAAGGACTTCAAATGCCTTCTGGTGTTGTTCCAACCATTACCATGCAACATTTTTGCACATTAGCTCTCTTAAAGGTGCTTTCATCTTACTGAAGTCTGGTATAAACTTGCCTACATAGCTGACCATGCCTAGGAAACATTGTAGAGCTTGCACATTATCTGGTGCTGACATCTCAAGAATAGCTGCTTGCTTAGTTGGGTCTGGTCTCAAGCCTGTACTCATGAACAAATGACCTACATATGTAACTTCTGGAAGTCTGAATCTGCACTTCAGAGGATTGAGCTTTAAGTTTAATTCACATGCTCTGTCTAGGACTTTCATCAGGTTTCTGTCATGCTCTTCTTTACCATTGTCTCCAACCAATAAATCATCTACTATTATGGCACAAGGATAACCTGAAATAATTTGCTCCATTGTACGCTGAAAGACTTCACTTCCAGAATTTATTCCAAATGGCATCCTTAGGAATCCGTATCTGCCAAACGGTGTACCAAAAGTAGTTAGAAATAAAGAGTTGTGATCAAACATCACTTGCCAAAATGAACTCTTTGCATCTAAGACAGAGAAAACAGTGGCATTCAGTATTAAGGCTCTGACCTCTTCAACTGTGTGCATTGGATGATACGGTCTCTTTAATGCTTTGTTCAGATCTCTTGGGTCATTACACATTCTGATTTCATCTGAGCCTTTTTTGTGAGCTGCTACCATGGATGACACCCATTCAGTTGGTTCTGTGACTGGACAAATCACACCTTGCTGTACTATCTTAACTTCATCTTGCATAGCTATCGGAACTTGCTTGGTGGTCTGAATATGGGAGTGACCTCTGGGTCTAACTTCATGGAGTACACAACTGGAAGTTTGCCTAACTTGTCATCAAAAACATCAGCATACTCTGAGAAAATGGCTTCAGAAAAATTAGAACCCAGAAATGCACTTACATGATGGACTTCTTTAGCAAAAATAGCAGACTCATTCTTAAACTATCTTTGAGACCCAATAAAGATTGCACTGGTCTTCGGACCAGATAAAATAAGTTGCAACAGTTCTTGGCCAAATAACATGAAAGCATCACCGAACCTTCAGTTTGAATTTGTTCACCTCCATAAGCAACAAGTCTCACACTACTGGATACATTGAGTTGTTCATTAGTTCTCACTTTAGCAAATGTGTCTGTTGACTTAACATTACACTTTCAATCAGTGTCTACTTTAAGCTCTGTGAATTTTCCATTAATCTGGACAGTACAAAATACTTCGCTTCTTGTTAATAAATTCACTTCATCAGCTCCTTCAAGTACTGATACACCATCTACATAGAAAGCTGTCTGCTTCAGCTCTACTTGATCAATTTGCTTCTTTGTGTGACCTGTTTTTACAACTGTGTGAGGCTTACTTGATTTACAAAACTTTTGGAAGTGGTTCCATTTTTTGCACTTGTGACATTGCTGACTAAATGCTAAGCACTTCTCTCTTTTAGACTCAACAGTTAACAATAAAGCTAGACCTGGGTTTTGCTGATTTGTGCTTGTACTGCACTGAACTGGAGCAAGCTCCTTTCTTAGAACTTAGTGGAAAGCTATGTGTCTTCCCTGGAAACCTCGTAGCTGCCATGTGCTTGGGCCTACTTTTGTTTGCCACTTGTTGCATACTAGCTACATTTGCTGTGCAGCCAACTGAAATCATGCTATTGTCACTCGCAAGCATGCTTGTGTGTTTTTCTGTCACCTCATGGATTTGACAAGTCTCTATGGCTTTGCTCAATTTTAAGTCACTGTCATGAAGAAAAATCTTTCTCACAGCAGCACTGTTAATACCACACATTATCAGCCCATCATTTAAGTCACCAAACTTACACATCTTAGCTTTGTTTCTCAAGTCATTTATATAAGGCAAATGTTTTCCCTGGTTTCTGATCTGTCGTGTAAAACAAATGTCTCTCTAATGTAATATTTGTCTGGGGGGGGGGGTTACACATTTCTCCGAACTTGGACTTCAAACACTCTGAGTCTTCCCTTGACTCAGTCTGTACAATATGATGGTTTTCACCTTCTCCTTCATATACTGCAGGTGCATACAGAAATGAATGTTCTCTTTCTATGGCCTCTGACCCAGCTAGGTTTAGCAAAATGAATGCCCTGGTGCATGCATCTCTATCTACATAAGATGTTTGTGTCACACTGCCAGCCCAGCTGTCTGGAATTTTGTAAATAATTCTATGTCATTTATGAATATTGATATAATTTATACAGAACTATATGTTATGTACTGAGCTAATATGTAACCACAACATGCGCTGCTGACTTAGAACAGAAAATAAGTTGAAATTAGATTGCTTTATGATTGTGCTATAAAAGTTCTATCTCAGTTTCAGTATAGCAGACACAATGTCTAGAGCTAGAAGTTTCTGTATTGCCTTGAAAGAGAAGTAATTACTTTGGTCTAAAAGTGTCTATATTAGATAATCAAACTTTCAAAAGTTCGAGTGTCATATGGTCGACACCATATGATCGAATTTTTGAAAGTTTGAACGTTTTAATGGAGATCTCCGTACAGCACTGAATTGGAAGATTTCCCTTTTCTATACTGTAGTGTGATCTCGGGGTTGGTATATTTTTTAAGAGAGGGGTGCAGAGTTAGGGATTGCTGTACTAAAATGTTCAGATAAGCTATTTGTGTAGTTTATTTTTTTATTAGATATTCAAACTTTTAAAAGTTTGATCATATGGTGTCGACCATATGACAGTCGAACTTTTGAAAGTTTGATTATCTAATATAGACCCGGTCTAAAATGTAAAAGTGTTTTATTGTTTTATGACTTACTAGCAGCTGCAAAGATCTAAAAGATATGTATTTTTCACACAGAGATGTTAAATGTTGGACATTGGGGGTTTAGCTTGGGAACTAAAGTCAGCTGACAAAAAGTGATGTCATCCAAGCTAACCCAGCAGTGATATTTGATATTATTTTAAGAACTGTCTCAGAGAGAGACTATGCATTTTGTATTTTGTCTTGGACCTAGCAAGAAAATCCACTCAATATCATCATCTGCACTTGCCTTGCTGTAAGAAAGATTTAGGGGATAGTATCTCTTTTAGATATAGATAAGAATATAGTAAAGATTAGTTTAGATGTTTTCTGTATTTATTTTAGACTGTCCTGCAATGTTGTTTCAAATACTTCCTGTGGTTCTGAACTCTGAAGTAACTGTGTTTGCTGAGTATTGGCTTGTTCTTTTATTATTTATTACTAAATATATTTAAACCTGTCATCGTGGCTGATATCTATGAGACATATTTAAGCTCTTAGAATACTTACATATCTATTTGGTGATACTGTACCGCTCACTCCTTAATAGCCTTGCTCTTGGTCAGATTACCATTTGGATTAATAGTAACATTTAGGGGTTGGTGGCAGTGGAAACTACCTTATAGTCTGGGCAGAAGGGGGCACAGCTAGTAAACCTGTGCTAACCTTCCCAGGTGTGTGTATATAAATCAAATCTCAAAGTGTGTGTGTGTGTGTCTGTCAGCTACTTGGGCAGTGACATGAAGCACTGGTTGGACAAAGAGGGTGCTGGCGGTCTTGGCTTGGCCCCTCAGCTGAGATCTTAATCCTATCGCTGTGCCAATGGGGTGTCTTATTGAGGATCTGGAGAAAGAGAGAGAAACCAGCCCCAGACTGACTGTGATCCCTGTGTGCTCTTAAGGGAAATTGCATTTTACTGTGTGTGTGTACTTGTCATCCTCCCACTGTGTATGCCTCTCATTGTTGCCAATGGTGAGGATTGAGGCTCCTTGATTACTGGGCCAGTGCAGGGGCATCCTAGCTTGTATAAAAAAATATACTCTTGCTCAAATATTCTCCAGTTCTCTTCAATATTCTGATCAAATACAGGTGGTAGGAGCTTTCAAAATCAGTCTGCCATATTAACACATGCCAGTGAAGGGTTTTGCAAATAAGCACAAACATACATATATGCCAGTACTTTGCAACTTTGTCCAATGCCTTTGTGCTTCTGAATTTATACTTTTTGCACTTTTCAAAATAATGCTAATAAACAAACTCGTAGTACCTTTGAATAATTGGACTTTGCAAAATAAACTTCTCAGGTGCTTTAACACTCCTGTAATATTGTTTTGTAATGCTAAAGTCATTTATCATCATTTTAAGAAGTATCTCAAACAACTTCACGATGCAAGTGAAATAACTTCCGGGCACTGTAATACTCTTGTAATATAGTTTTGCAATAAATCACCTCTTAGTGTAAGAAACATATCAAATAACTGCATGATGCAAATAAACTGGATCTTTCTTGCCCAAAACTCAATAACATTTTGAAGTAGTTGCACTTTGCGAATAACATACAGCACACTGAAATGTCACCAGAATGGTAGTACCTTACTAGGCAACTCTTTACAGTGCAAGAAACACTCTATAATGACAGCAATTTGTGAATAGACACACCCAGCACAAGACATTTTTCAAAATGGCTATACTTTGACTGTATCTCACAAAATAGTTGCACTTGGCACAGAGAAAACCCCTTAAAATACATGCACAGTAATAAGCACACACTGTAAGCACTTTTACACACTTTGAAGTACACTGAATAACTTTAGTTATACCCTTGATACAATACAAAGTCGTAGTTATGCCAAAACATAGCACTTTGCCAAAACACATTGTCACCTTGCTTTACTTTTGCTTAATGTACCCTTTTTGCCCTTATTATATTTGTTTTGCTTGTTTAAGCCCTTTTCATGCCCAATGTATTTTTCTTCTGCTCATTTTACTCTAAACATACTCAGTTCTGCTTTAAACATACTCTTTTTACTTTAAACATGCTTGTTTTATCTTTAAACATATTCATTTTGCTTTAAACATGCTTGTTTTACTTTACTGTATCATATACCTTTATTTTAAACATTTAGTTTTAGCCAACAAAGTTTTCGTGCTTTTCGGTTCTCATAATCCAATTTGTGGCCTTGTAATGCCCTGTTTTGTCTCTTCTATCAAATAGACAGTATGTGCTACTTCTCACTACCTTTGATAATTTTCTGGCTCTTTTTGTGCTTGCTTCTCTTAATTTTAACTTCACTGTCATCTCTGCTCCTCATGGCTCTGGATCTTATTCTCCTCAATCCCATTTCTGACACCACATTGCTCTCTTACTTTGGAAACCATAGAAGAGTCTTTGTGGGTTCTGTTCAAGCATCTTTATTTTATACAAACACATCACTATAGAAGTTTACTGACTTTAACTTAGGTAACTTATATACAAACTAACAACTGTGATCAGCATGCTCTCACTCTGGCTGCTGTTACAAAATGGCACTAGGGATTGCACGTATCTGGAATTTATACATGCATGTAGCCTTGACATGCTTCTTAAAGATACCACACACTCGACTTGCATTCTGATCTACATATGTCATTATTTACTGCCTGCTATCCTCAATGATTCACCAAAAAACAAATTTTATGAGGTACAGAGCAAAAATATTAGGCAAAATCTGGACATTCTGCAAAAATCTGGGCAGTTGAAAACTAACGTTGCAAGCTCTCATGGTAGGTGAACCTCATCTGTTCTTACATTTAAATCAGGTCAAATTAAGAACAAATCTCTCATTTATGCCCAAAGTTGTTTCAAAGTTTGTTTTGAATCAAGCCACCTGTCTCACAGTGTTCTATCCAGATCCACAGAGGCAGAGGGAAATGGTTCTACATACTCTGGTGCATATGGGCAGCTCAGGTACTAACTTTACAGAACTAAATCATTTTAGAAAAGCAGATCAGCTATTCATTTCTTATAATGGGACAAATAAAGGTCAACCTGCATCAAAATTGACTATTTCAAGATGGTTGTCCTTAGCTATTGCTTTTTGTTATTCCCATTAAGGCAAATCCGTTCCAGGCATTATCAAGGTATATTCCATTACAGCCTTGGCTTCTATGATGGCATGCTAGAAAAGGATGTACTCTAGAAGCATTCTAGAGGCAGCAACATGGTCATCTATGCATGCATTCACAAAGTATTACAAACTGGATTCCTTTTCCAGGTCCAGGACTGGCTTTGCTAGGAGCATTCTCCAAGGCCTCCTGGATCCTTATGGATAGGCTTTGATAATCAACCCATATAGACAAAGGATACTGCAGTAGTGAGAATGCTGAACATAGTGCAGTTGTATAAGTTTCACTTACTATAGTAGTTGATGATCAAATGTTTCAAAGCTGGAGTGGACGCACCCACTCTCCATCTCCCTACTTATGTATATAGTTAGTTGTTGGGATATAAGTTTTTTTTATTACTGTTGATTTCTTTTAGAAGTTCAGGATGAATGCACATTTCTCTCTGTTTGGGAAAGAAAGTCCTGGAATTTTCTATAGTCTGACTGTTGATCTTCCTCTAAGTGGCTAGTCAGTTAGCAGTCAGAGTGTAAGTGTGAGAGGGAACCAGAGCATTGGATGCTGGACAGTTCTTGTTTCCTAGGTAGGGTACAACCCATATAGCCAAAGGCTACTGCAGCCAGTAGTACAGCTAGGGTGGGGTGAGAGAGGCAACTGTCCTGGGCGCAAAGTGTTGGAGGGGTACAATCAACAAATCCTGATCATTGTTTAGTGCAACATTTGCTTTTAGAAGTTGGTATTGCATTTGCGGTCAAACCTGAGCCTTGTAGCACTCCATGTGTGGTCTAAACTACAACTGCTTGGTACAGTTTAAAAGTTAAAAAACAATTATTTTTTTTTTACTAAAACATGAATATTGTAGCACTCCATGCAGGCATGGTATAAACTGTAGCAACCGTTTGCTAGAGTTTAAAAAAATTTTTTTAAGCTAAAATAGAAGTGCCAAAGAGCTCCATGCAGGCGGGGTATAAACTGCTGCAACTGTTTGCTACATTTGTAGCAGTTTGCTACATTTTAAAAGAAAAAAATATATATTTTTTTAATAAACTGTGTTAAAGGAGGGTTGGAGCAAGGCACAGAAATGGGACCTGAATGGCTGGGACAGGAGGGTGTGTGTGTGTGTGTGTATATGTGTGTGTGTGCGTGTGTGTGTGTGTGTGTTGTGCATCTGGCCACCTGGTTGGTGCATCAGTAGAAGGAATGTCCTTTTTTTTTTTGCTTTTCACTTCAAGAGCTAAGGGAGTGGGGCAGTGATTCATAGTAGTGTAGCACTGTGCAACTTACACAACTGTACTTTCCCATTAATGTTAGACCATAAGCACAAGTATTTGATGAGTAGTTTATTAGTTATAACATTTTAATAGAGGGATCTGTATTCAAATTACTTGTGCTCCTGCACCTCATCGTCTAAGACACCTACTTTTAGTAAAGAGATTAATAACAGTCAGAAAGCGAGATGTGACATTAATCAGCATGGTTGACACCATGTCCATGTCAGGGAAAAGCATCTGCTGAGGTAGTGACTACAAGTGAAACATTTTGAGTTGGCAAATCTCATACTGGACCACACAAAGGGCCAGATTCTGGCTGAGTTGCTGTCAGTGACTTACTCTGGTGTAGTCTGCCCTGATTCTGAAAGACTTGCTCTTGGTTTAAGTCACTTACTTCAGTGTAAGGCCTGTGTATAAACAGGCTTACACTGGGGTCCAGATTCCAAAAGACCTGCTGTCAGGCGTAAGCAACTTTACTCTGGTGTAATAGAAGTTTCAGTGACTGCTCAGCACTCTTGAATGTGAGTGCAGAGGAAGTTTCACCTTAACCAGTTACCATAGCTCCAGATGTTGGGACTGTTGTTGGTTGGGACTTAGATTTCTTAGACATATGCTGGTCTTGAATTTGAAAGAACTAGATACAGATGCGTGTATCACATGAGATTGTCTGGTGCCTGGCATGAGTGATAGCGTACCCAAAACTGATGACAACTGCTGTGGAGATGACAACTGTAAAGGATGATTCTCCACATGGCTGCAGAGATATTAAACCACTGAAAATTTCATTGGTCATCAACCCTGAATGTGAGTACACTAGAAAGTTCACATGAATCAGTGGTTATAGCCTCATGTATTGGTGCTCTTAGATCACTAAGACACTTGTTGGTCATGTTCATGCATCTTTTTTTTTTTTTATTTATGAGAAAACAACTTATCAAAGTGATTAATACTCATCTTACCTTTAAGTAGAGTCGTCTTATGGAATCTTCCCTTCTCCCAGTAACACAAATACTTACTTGCCTACTGTTGCTTCTCAAAGAGTCACACTATATTTTCTGCTACTGCATGTTTTGTTTCACTTAAGAGGAGGTGGATGGTGAAGAGATTTTCTTCTTGTACTTCACAGGTAATTGACTATAATTCCAGTTGGTCAGTTAGTGAACTTCAGGAAGTCTTTTTTGTCTTCTTAGAGCATCTAAGCTGAATTTACAACAATAAAGAAAAATACTTTTTTTTGTAATTCTAAACATTGGCAAGAATTTCTAGAAGTTGAGTTTGCAGCTTCAGAGATTGACTTTAATCGTATTTGGAGTCTATAGAAAAGAAACTCAAGCTAACAGTATCAAAGTTACAAAAGGTAAAATATTATTAGATTACCTCATGCACTGCTGCACATTATGTGAAGTTTTTTTTATTACAAAAAGGAAAGAATTGTAGGACATGTACTTTCATTTTTCATGTTAGAGATACTCTGCTGACACTGGGATAGTGCTGGAGAAACCTGCTGAAAATCTGATGCTAGATACTGTCTCCTTAAGTGTGGGCACTGCTACAGGAAACACCCTGAAGTGTGATCACACTATTTTCAGATGGAAGAGATACATTTATGCTACTGTGGCTCTTTTTGAAATACTGAGTAATTCTGAATGGCAAGATTTATACTGGTAAATTATCATAGACATGCAAAACTCATCCAACTATTTTGATTATAATTTTAGATTACTTACACTTTCTTCTTTAATTTCTATCAAACAATCTTTTCAAACATAAATGTATCAATATACAGAATTAATTTCAACAAACAATATATTCTCATTTTATAAGGACTGTTTTTTTTCACCTACAAGGAACATCTATGAGCACCTCCTTTGTTTTTATAGCATGCATAACTAGGTATCTGTATAATCTCAAATAGCATCTTTCACCTTGAAGTACCCATTTCATCTTGGTTTGCATATGCACAACCCAATAGGAGTAGGGGGTCTTTGCTGAGTGCTTATCTTGAAAAAGTACATCTCTTCTCCCATATGAGTTATAGTGCAATGGTCACAAAACAGATCTAGAAATGGTAATTTCTATGAACTTTTTGTGTTTCTCTGCTGTTTCCTGGCATTTTCAGTTCGCTGCTTTGCCCTTTGACCTTTCTACTGCCCCCAAGGGTATTCACCAAATGCCATGCTCCTGTGATTGCTTTCTGTAGGCTTCAGGGGATCCAAGTATTTCTCTACTTGGACAGCCTGCTGTTCCAGGCATCCTCTCCAGAGATCCTGTTGCAAAATCTTCATTTTGCTACTTCTCTTCTTTAAAGCCTGAGGTTTACAATGAACTTCAAAAAGTCTTCTCTGACTCCTTCTCAGGACCATGTTTTTTTCTGGGTTGCAGGATTCAGATAGTGTCTATGCTGTCATCCCTGCCTCCTTCCAAGGCCTTAGCTCTCATTTCCTTCTTTCAAACTCTTCTTCCTCTGGCCTCCATTACAACCAAGGAGTTTATGAGAGCTCTGGGATTTATGGCATCCACCATCCCTATACTCCCTCTGGCCAAACTCCACATGAGAAAGTTTCAGTGGTTCCTGAAGTCAGTTTGGCTTCAACATGCACATCTTATAGAGTCTGTAGTTCCTCTTCTACCTTGTCTCAAGAAGGAACTAAAATGGTGGATCCAGCAGTTTTCTTTAAACCCAGGGTTCTGTTTTAATTCCCCTCTTCTCCCTCAGGAACTGTACACAGATTCTTTGGAGGTGGGATGGGGATCAGCTTTTGACTCCCTGAAGTTGCACGGGTCCTGGTCTCCTATTCAACAGGATGAGCACGTCAATGTCAAAGATATGAGAGCCCTTTTGCTGGATGTTCAGGCTTTTCATCCTCTTTTCTCCCCAGAACCCTCTCAAGGTATTTACAGACAATACCACAGTGATGTGGTACATAAACAAACAGTGGGGAACAAGATCTTACCTTCTTTGCTGGTTAGCACTCCTGGTATGGTATCTTGCTGTCCAGTATCAAGTGATTCTTGAGGCAGTTTACACTCCCTCAGGTCAAAACATTGTGACAGACACTCCAAGCAGGTCCTTAACTCAATCCCTTGAATGGACACTTCACAGCTGGACATTGTCCACCAGTGGGCTACTCCTCAAATAGATCTTTTTGCCTCCCCTCTGAACAGACATCTTTTTGTGCTAGAGTCTCAGGTCCTCTGGTGTGGAAGGTGGACACCCTCTCTTTTTCTTGGAAGGAGATGTTTCTTTATGCTTTCCCTCCCCTTCCCCTCATTCCAAAAGTCCTGTTCAAAATTCAACAGGATGCTCCCAAATTCTTGTTGGTGGCTCTATTTTGGCTAAGACAGCATTATTTCCCTCTTCTGCATTTAGCCAAGGGCGATCATCACAAGTTACATCACAGGGTGGACCTACTCACACAAGACAAGGAATCTCTCATCCATCCCCACCTATCCACTTTTCAACTGATACTGTGGATGATAGGATTTTAATTCCACATAGACACCTTTTTTCTGAGGACATGCTTAGGGTCCTGCAGGAGGCTGGGAAATCCTACTAATCCAGATGGAAGAGGTTTTCTGTTTGTTTTTTTCTCTCATAACCTGGATCCACTTTTTATGGATGTTCCTTTGGCTCTTTCTAATTTGTGTGAATTGCTCAGTGCTGGTTTGAGCTATTCTCCTGTTAAGGCCCACTTATCAGCTCTATCTGCTTGTCTGCCTTTATCTCCTCCTTTAGCTTCTAGGTGTTCTTCATATTAGGCCTTCCTGGAACCCTGGTCCTCCTTCACCCTGGGATCTTCAGCTTCCTTGCAACATTGCTTTTGGAATACTGTTCTTTTTTTCATGCTTACATCTGCCAGATGGTTGTTTCATAAGGGCAGGGTGCCCTTGCGTACTAATCCTTCTTTTATGCCCAAGGTGGTTAATGAGTTGTCTCTTAATCAGTCTATTCATTTGCCTACTCCCCCTCCCCCCACAATCTGCCAGTGAGCGGGTGCTGCATGCTTTGGATGTGCATAGACAACTCAGGTTTTACTTGGATAAGACTAGTCTATTAGAAAATCTGATCAGTTGTTTGTTTCTTTTCATCCTAAGTCTCTAGGACTGGCTTTATCCAAGCAAACTATTTCTTCTTGGATCTCTAAAATTATTTCCTTTTGTTCTTTTCATAGTAACAGCCTTCCTTCTTCTGGTAAGGCTCATTCTACTAGGGCTGTGGCTTCTTCTAGTGATTTTTTCAAGGGTTTGGATACTAACTCTATTCTTGAGGCAGCTACCTGGACTTTTGTGCATACATTTACCAAACACTACAAGTTGGATTGAATCTCCATAGCTAGAAGTGGTTTTGCTAGGGCCATCCTGCATGGCTCCCTAGAGCTCTGCTGGTCCTTCCTCCTTCCAAGTTTCTTCTTGAGCTTTGGCACTCCCCCAGATGTAAAGAATACCACAACAATGACATGAAAGGACATAGTACAGCTGTGTAAACTCTTACCATAACAGTAGATGTCCTTTCCTTCATTGTTGCAGTATTCACTCCCTCCCTCCATCCCCTGGTTCATTTCTCTTCTTGATGTACTGGTTACCTCCTGGTTTTCCTTGGACTGGCATTCCAACTGGGGTTATCAGTTCTGAGGATAGTAAGTCCAGATGTCACCTTTATGCCCTATGCCACTCGAGGAGAATACGTGACATACAGCGTACCATAAAGCAAACTAAGGCTTTCCTATACTGGCCAGAAACTGGGCTGTCCTAGGCAGGGAGTCTCAGGTGTAAAGAATACTGCAACAGTGAAGGAAAGGACATCTACTGTTATGGTAAGATTTTGCACAACTTTACTTTCATTAAGTATCCAATAACTGCAGAAATGTAGGTGTTAAGTGCAGTAGTGCATTGCTTAAATATACACATTGGTTATTAAATGTGTTACACTGCTGAGTGTTTGGTCCTTTGGATAAAAGATAAACTGAAGCCCTCTCTGCTTGAGTTGGTGGTAGCTCAGGAGGATGGCAAAGATTCCACAGCTTCTATTGAAAAGATGGGGAGAAGTTCCCCGATGCCATGACCAAATTTCCTCCTAATAGTATAAATAACACCTTGGGTCTTCCCTGAAAAGAGGAGCATAGTGGAACAAACTCGGTCAATAAAGGATAAATAAAATAAATAATCAAAAAACAAAGCTTGCTAGCTCCCAAGATGGCTGCACACTGTGTAACAGCTTAATTTCAGCTCTGCTAGTGTGAAAACAGAAACTCTGAAAAGAGAGACAGTGAATTTGTCTTTTTTAACAAAAAACATCTTTAATGAATTAACACTTATGACACAGGTAATCATACATTTATATAAATGAAAACAAACCATATTGAAATATTTAGTTTCAGTTGCAAACATATCACATACAATATTCTATACAGTCATTGTCAATTGAACATTACATAGATCATTCAATTCCTGCATTTCCTTAAATCTCATTCCTCCTCCAAAATACTATTCTGCATGTTTTGTTCTAACAATTTCCATTCTTTTTTTTTGTAATTTGCTGCTACCCTTTTTTTAAAGATCCCACTCCAAGTTCTTTTATCTGTTACTACATTCACTTCTTCTACTACAATTGGTTTAGACTTTGATTTCCATTTTCTAGCAATTACTTTTTAGCAACCACCAGAGTTAAACTCACCAAGGCCTTACTATGTCTAGGCAATTCAGATTTTGTACACACATATCACAGCTCAAAAAACAAAATCCTTTCATTAGTTACACAAATTTGCTCACTCAGTATTTCTGACAGAGTAGTCCGCAGGGAATTTTTAAAGACCAACTCATTACACTCCCCAAAATATGTTCCCAGTTATGTCTTTCTTCCCCATCACACCTCCAACATTTGCATTCTGTGTACGGAAACATTCTTTAGAGTATGCTTGAGGTATAAAAATACCTATGCAGACACTTCCAAGCAAAGATTCTAAATCATATAGTATATGTGGGAGCCATACAAATATTCATTTTTTTTGTGAATTTTTATCCAAATTTTCTTCCCAATCATTTCTAACTTCCCCTGATTGATTCCTATAGCTGTCATACATTTTCTATGTCCTACTAATTATCCATTTTTTAACAGAAGTTTTTATTTTAAATTCTACTAAAAACTGTACTAGTGCTGGTCTTTCACTTAGTATGCTCCATTCCTTTCTCTTTGCCCATACTCTGATATCAATTCTTGAAAGGGAACACAGTCTGCACCCTGCAGTCCAAATAAATTCTTGGTTTCTTCCCATTCTATTACCCATCCCTCTCCAATTATTTCCTTCCAATATATTGTTTCCTTTGGCAGTTTTCTCCAATAAATTTCAGCCCCCTCTTGTCAGATGTCTGTGCCCCTAACTACAGTCAACTCTATGAAAAGCTTTTTCTTCTTTTTCTTTTGGCTGCTCCTGTTAGGGGTCACCACAGCAGATCATCTGTTTTCATTACTTTTTGTCCTCTGCATCTTGCTGTGTCACATCAACCACTTGCATGTCCTCTCTCACCACATCCATAAACCTTATCTTAGGCCTTCCTCTTTTCCTCTTACGTGGCAGCTTCATCCATAGCATCCTTCTCCCAATATACCCAACATCCCTCCTCGGCACATGTCCAAACCAACACAATCTCACCTCTATGGCTTTGTCTCCAAACTGTTCAACTTAAGCTGTCCCTCTAATATACTCATTTGTAATCCTGTCCATCCCCGTCACACCCAATACAAATCTTAACATCTTTAACTATGCCAACTCTGCCACCTCCAGCTCTAACTCCTGTCTTTTTGTCAGTGCCACCGTCTCCAACCCATATAACTTTGCTGATCTCACTACCATCTTATAGACCTTCCCTTTCACTCTTACTGGTATCTGTCATGTCACAAATCACTCCTGACACTTCTTCACTCACTCCACTCTTCCTGCACTCTCTTCATCACCTCTCTTCCACACTCACTATTACCCTGAACAGTTGATCCCAAGTTTTAAACTCAGCCATCTTCCACCTTCACCAACTCTACTTCCTGAATCCTGACCATTACTCTGTCCTCCCTCTCATTCACACACATATATTCTGTCTTAGTCCTGCTGACCTTCATTCCTCTCCTCTCTAGAGAATATCTCCACCTCTCTAGGGTCTCCTCAGTCTGTTACTACTCTCACTACAGATCACAATGTCATTACACCATAGTCCATGGGGACTCCTGTCTGATTTCATCTGTCAACCTGTCCATCACCATTGCAAATAAGAAAGGGCTCAGAGATGATCCTTGATGTAATCCCACCTCCACCTTGAATGCATCCATCAATCCTACCGCAGACCTCACCATTGTCACACTGCCCTCGTACATATCCTGAACCACTTTTGCATACTTTTCTGCCATTCCTGACTTCCTCATACAGTAGCATAACTCCTGTCTAGGAATCTGCTTTCTCTAAGTCCACAAAGACACAATGCAACTCCTTCTCCAACATCAGAGGAAACATTCCCTCTTTATTGCTCTTTCTCAGCATGAAACCATACTGCCGATCACTAATCATCACCTCCCTTCTTAACCTAGCCTTCCACTACTCTTTCCCATAACTTCATGCTGTGGCTGATCAATGTTATCCTTCTCTAGTTACTACAGCTCAGTACATCAACCTTATTCTTAAAAATCAGTACCAATACACTTCTCCACTCCTCAGGGATCCTCTCACTTTCCAAGATTTTGTTAAACAATCTGGTTAAAAATTCTACTTTAATCTCTACTAAATACTCTACTAAATACCTCCATGCTTCCACAGGTATGTCATCTGGACCAGCAACCTTTCCATTCTGCATCCTCTTCTTAGCTGTCCTTACTTCCTCCTTGCTAATCCATTGCACTTCCTGAGTCAGTATCCCAACATAATTTAACCTTCTCTCTCTCTCTCATTCTGTTCATTCATCAGCCCCTTAAAGTACTGTTTCCATCTGCTCAACACACTCTCCTTACTTGTGAGTATGTTTCCCTCATTATCCTTTATCACCCTAACCTGGTGCACCTTTCCCAGCTCAGTCCCTCTATCTAGCCAATTGGTACAGGTCCTTTTCTCCCTCCTTAGTGTTCAACCCTTCACACAACTCACCATATGCCTTATCCTTAGCCACCTCTCTCTTCACCAGACTCATCTCCTTGTACTCCAGCCTACTTCCTTCATCTTTTTGACAATCCCACTTCTTCTTCACCAGCCTCTTCCTCTGTATACTCTCCTGTACTTCCTCATTCCACCACCAGGTCTCCTTGTCCTTCTTCCTCTGTCCAGATGTCACACCAAGCACCTGTCTAGCTGTCTCCCTTACCACCTTTGCCATGGCTGTCCAGCTATCTGGTAACTCTTCATTGCCACACAGTGCCTGTCTTACCTCTTTGCTGAACTCCACCTTACAATCATCCTTCTTCAACTTTCAACCATTTGATCCTTTAGTTCATCCTAGTGGTCCACATTTGTTTTATTTCTTGCTTGTAATACAATGTGCGTATTTTATTGTTTTAGAAAAAGAAAGGTCTTTTATAGGGAAATTTGAAGCAGCACTTTTCTTAAAATTAAAATCTTCAGGTTGATAAGAAAATCCTGAAGCACAACATTCACCCTCCAGATCTTGCTTTTCTTACTGAATTTCAGAGTAAAGTTTTAAGACAGTCAAAAGAAAGTTCAAGTAAAAAAAAAAAAAAACGAGAGTCTGCATGAGTGCAAAGCCTTGCCTCTATACAAAAAAAAAAAAGAAAATCTGTAGGAAAAATATATTACTTTGTATACAGTTCTTCCCACAGAACCTTCCTCTGACAAGAAGTGTCAGTCCAAATCAGTTTCCTACCAGTACACAACATAATTTCACAAAAAAAAACATTTTTTACCTGAAATGAAAGGTTTTCCCTAACAGGGGACTTACCTGCCCAGCCTTGAAGGATGACTAGCTTAAGAACAGTTCTATGTGGCCCACTGAAGATACATTCTTCAACAGTAAGATACTCTGAACTTTTCACATTCTGAATGTCCTTTATATGGAGCTCTTCTCAAGCTCCTAACAGTTAGAGAACAAGGAAGGTGCCCTTTAGCTTTGAAAAGCTGTCTCATAGCAGTGGAGTAGAACCAATATAGCTAATGATATTCCAACAGTGATGTAATATTGATCAATTGCTGTGTACCTAAAATAGACATAGGGGGATACCGGCCATTAATTGGGGTTTATATTGCTTATCTGGCAAAATGATGCCATGCAAATTAAATATATATATATATATATATATATATATATATATATATATATATATATATATATATGTATACAGTATATATATATATATAATATACACACATACAGTATATATATATATATATATATATATATATATATATGTACACACACACATGCATATTGGGGATGCACAAGTCAGTGCATTTCTTTGTGCCGGTCCCAAGCCCGGATAAATCGGGAGGGTTGCGTCAGGAAGGGCACCCAGCGTAAAACTTCACCAGATCACTTCATGCAGTCACCAGTTAATATTTCCATACCGGATCGGTCGAGGCCTGGGTTAACAACGACCACCACCAGTACTGTTAGCCAACAGGGTGCTGGCGGAAATTGGGCTACTGTTGGCCGAAGGAGGAGAAGAGGCGGAAGGCATGGCTGAAGGCAGGAAGAGAGGAGAAAGACTAGGACTGTGGTAGTGAGGGTCGGAACTTTGAATGTTGGCAGTATGACTGGTACTGGGCTGGTAGGGCTGGGAGAGAGCTAGCTGATATGATGGACAGAAGGAAGGTTGGCATACTGTGTGTGCAAGAGACCAGATGGAAGGGGAGTAAGGCTAGGTGTATTGGAGGTGGGTTCAAATTGTTTTATCATGGTGTGGATGGGAGGAGAAATGGTGTAGGAGTTATTCTGAAGGAACAGTATGCGAAGAGTGTTTTGGAGGTGAAAAGGGTGTCAGACAGAGTGAGGTTTATGAAGCTGGAAATTGATGGTGTAATGATTAATGTTGTTAGTCATATGCTCCACAAGTTGGGTGTGCAATGGATGAGAAAGAAAAATTTTGGAGTGAATTGGATGAAGTGGTGATGACTGTACCCAAGGGTGAGAGAGTGGTGATTGGAGCAGATTTAAATGGGCATGTTGGTGAAGGGGATAGTGGGGATGAGGAAGTGATGGTAGGTATGGTGTTAAACAAAGGAATGCAGAAGGTCAGATGGTAGTGGATTTTGCGAAAAGGATGGATATGGCTATGGTGAATACGTATTTTAACAAGAGGGAGGAGCACAGGGTGACATACAATAGTGGAGGAAGATGCACACAGGTGGATTATATCTTATGTAGGAGGGCCAGTTTGAAGGAGATTGGAGACTGTAAAGTGGTGGCCGGGGAAAGTGTAGTTAGGCAGCATAGGATGGTGGTTTGTAGGATGACATTGGTGATCAAGAAGAGGAGGAGGAGTGTGAGGGCAGCACCAAGGATCAAATGGTGGAAATTGAAAAAGGGTAATTGTGAGGTGGAGTTCAGGGATGAGGTAAGACAGGCACTGGGTGGCAGTGAAGAGTTACCAAATAGCTGTGTAACTACAGCAGAGCTAGTAAGGAAGATGGCTAGAAAGGTGCTTGGTATCACATTGGGACAGAGGAAGGATGACAAGGAGACATGGTGGTGGAATGAGGAAGTACAGAAGAGTATACAGGCAAAGAGGTTGGCAAAGAATAAGTGGGATTGTCAGAGAGATGAAGAAAGTAGACAGGAGTATAAGAAGATGAGGTGCATGGCAAAGAAAGAGGTGGCGAAGGCTAAGGATAAGGCATGTGAAGAGTTGTATGAAAGGTTGGGCACTAAGGAGGGAGAAAAGGACCTGTACCAATTGGATAGACAGATGGACTGAGCTAGGAAAGATGTGCAGCAGGTAAAGGTGATAAAGGATAATAAGGGAAACATACAAGCGAGGAGAGTGTGTTGAGGAGATGGAAAGAGTACTTTGAGGGGTTGATGAATGAAGAGAATGAGAGGGAGAGAAGGTTGGATGATGTAGGGATAGTGAATCATGAAGAACAATGGATTAGCAAGGAGGAAGTAAGGATAGCTATGAAGATAATGAAGATAGACAACTATTATCAAGTACTCTAGTATGTATACCTTATCCACTTTCACTAACCTGGAGAGCAATCATGGCACTGCCAGCTTTGCTTGAGATGTTGCCTGATGAGGTCTTTAAAGGAGGCTTTGGATGATGTGTTTTGAATTCTAGTGGGAAAAGAGTTCCATTTTTTAGCCACTGAACTACTATATAGCGCATCTCCAAAGCTCTTGTAGCTGTTGGTGACTTCTAGTAGTAGTTTGCTTGATGATCTAAGAGGACTTTTGGCTTGGTGATGTTGTACTAGGTTTTTGAGGGCAGAACACTTATTGGAGAGGTAATAGATAGAATGACAGAGGCAGAGCTGATTGTAACTTAGGAGGTTGGGCAGTTCAAGCCAGTGGAGCTGTCTCAAAGTAGTACAGTGATGAGTTCTATATGAGCAGTTTACAGCAAAGCGGGCAGTTCTGTTATAGCAGACTTCCATTTTGCTTAGTTCAGTTTTGATGAGATTAGTCAGAATGGGAGATGCATAGAGTAGGGTGGATAGAAGTTGGGAGCAAGCAATGGCTGATCTTGTGTTGTTAATAAGAAATGGTTTGATACGGTAGAGTGATCCCAGTTGGGCATGTACTTTTTTAATAGTTAAGTTGAGATGACTATCAAATTTTAGGTGGAAGTCTATGATTATTCCCAATAGCTTAGCCTGTGCCACTGAAGTGATTGGAGTAGCATTTGTGGAGTAGATAGTGAATTGACAGTTTTTGTTAGAACTGGTTTTAATCATAAGCTGAGTTTTCTTTGGACTGAGGATAAGTTGGGCTTTGGTAAGGTAGTTTTCAACGTCAGAGAATGCTAGTTGGGTTGTTTGCAGGGGGGTGGGAATGTTTTGTGCAGCACAGATTAAGATAGTGTCATCTGCATACTGAATGATAGATGCATGCTGTGTGGAGGTATGGAGGTAATTTGTGAAGACTGTGAATAGTAGTGGTCCTAAGATAGAACCCTGTGGGACTCCTATAGTTATGGGCAGCTGAGGTGAGAGGGAATTTTCCCATTTCACAGCTTGGTACTTGTCAGTTAAGTAGCTTTGGAACCAGGTAAGAGTGGAATTTGATAGGCAATATTGGTTTACTTTGTTTAGCAGGATTTGGTGTGAAACTGTGTCAAATGCTTTGGACATATCCAAAAAAAGAGTTGACATATGTAGGCCTTCATTTTTGAGATGGTTTACTGTGTCTGTGAAGCAGAGGAGGGCTGTAGTGGTACTATGGGCAGGTCTGAAACCATGCTGAGTAGGTGACAGGATGTTGCTGTCTAGGAGATAGTTTAGCATCTGGGTATGGATGCATTTTTCTAGGATTTTGGCCAGGGGGGAGAGTAAAGCAATGGGTCTGCAGTTATTAAGTTCAGTGGAGGTTCCGCCTTCATGTATGGGTGTAACATAGGATAATTTCCAGACTTTGGGCACATAGTTTTCAACAGTTGATCTGTTTATGAGAGTGGAGACTGGGATAGCAATAGCATCTGCTGTGAGTTTCAAGAAATAGCTGGGGAGTAGGTCGGCTGCTGTTGATGAGGTTTTCAGTTTGGAGAGCAAGCTTTTGATTGAAGTGGTGAAAACTGTTTAGAGGGTAAAGCTTGTATTAGTGTTATTTGTGTTGGGAGGGATAGTGAGGAAGGAACTGTCCTGTGATACTAAGGATAGAATTGAGTTCACAAAGTGGGAGTTGAATTGTGTTTCAATGAGAACTTTAGTGTCAGGGGTGGTTGGTTTGGGGGTAGCCTTTTGGGAGGATTTTAGTAGGTGGTTTACATTTTTCCAAATGTTTGGGGGTTGTGTTGGTATTTAGTTTGTAATGCTGTGTAGTACGATTTTTTGTCCAGCCTAATGCATTTTTTTACACAGTTGCGCAGTTCTTGGTACTTAGTTAGGCTTTGTGTTTCTTTGTTTTTTGATAGTAAAGCCAGGCAGTGTTTCTGGACTTGAGGATTTGTTTGGTTCCTTTACTGAGCCAGGGGTTTGTAGAGGTTCTAACCTTGATTTTGTGCAATGGAGCGAAAATGTCTAAGTGCTGTAGAAATATTTTGTTGAAATATGCTACAGCCTGGTCAAGTGGGAGGGTTTTTAGGGGGGTCCAGTCACAGTTACAGAGTAAAGTGTTGAGGATCTCAGGAAATAATGTTTTTGTGTTTCTAGTGGATATATAGTCAGTGGTTTTGCATATGCTTGTTCTATTACGTATAAAGTATATTATGTTGTGGTCACTTCAGGTGTCTGGGAGACTGCCTGTGTGAGGGTACAATGTAGGGTTGTTAGTTAGGACCCAGTCAAGGATGGATTCCCTTTTAGATTTTTTATCACATCTAGTTGTAATTTAGACTAGCTGCTGGTAGCCATGGAGATTTATTAGATTACTTGGTGGTTCTGATATACAGGTGAACCAATCTAGGTTGAAGTCCCCCAGAATAAGGGTTTCTTGTGAGTATGTGGAAGAATACCAGGATAAGAAGTCTTCAAAGCTAGCAGGTGTATTACCAGGTGAAATATAGATCAAAATTGCGATGACCTTTTTAGGGTAAAATTGAAGTTGTGAGACAAGTATGTCCCAATTATTGGGGGAGGGGTAGGAGTTTGGTAATTGACGGACAGTTAAGTTGGACTTGTACAGTAAGGCAGTTCCACCCTCTTTACAAAGTGGTCTGTCTTGTCTAATAATATTGTAGCCAGTAGGGAGAACTTCTGAGTTAGGTATGTTTTTATTTAGCCAAGTTTCTGATAAAGCAACTATGTCTGGGGAGTAGTGTGCCATTGTGGCCTGGCGTTCAGGTATTTTATTTTTGATA